>NC_141535.1:156157500-156350000 GCF_021556685.1 Rattus norvegicus
TGTTTTAATTGTCACTGGTGTGAAACAACAGTCTTGGAATCACTGTCCCAGGTTGGTCTTTGGTGACTGTTGGTGACTTTTGGGCCAAGCACAACTAGGCTGTGAAGGCTCCATTGTGTCAAGAAACTCTAAGAGGCTGGACACAACCTCAAGTTTTGTACTTCAAGATTCTTTTCTCATGTTTGCCTACTTAGTAGCAATGAACCAATTGTGAACAAGACTTGGCCTCAAGAGGACAGACGATGTTTCATTCTTTCTAAGGCCAGAAAGGACTATAGTAAGTCATCCATCATCAAGACTTGGGTTGCTCTTTCCTAGGAACGGGATTTTACTTGATTGTCAATGAGAACACTGAGGATTGGCATAAGATAAGGGCATCTGAAGGGAGAAGAAACTGGAAAGGATTAGTTTGGGTCAATTAAGTTTTTTGCTAAAAGCTGTATACACTGTGGGCAAACTTTTCTAAAGTTATACTCACTCATGTTTTTCTTTATCCATTTATTCTCAGTCATTTGCAGTGACCTAGTCTTTTTGTAAGTTTCTCTGAGGAATGAGAAGAAAAAGAATAGAAAAAGAAAAGGGGGGGAAATTGCCTTTACCTGTATCAAGTGAAAGGAAGGCAGGGTAGTAGGCATCTTTAATTTGTGTTGGCAAAAATGTACTAAAAACCTTTTGTCAACATCATGAATTTTGTAGGCAGATGGATACAATGGATAGAAAATATCATCCTGAGTGAGGTAACCTAGACCCCAAAGGACAGGTATGATATGTACTCACTGATAAGAGAATATTAGCCATAAAGTGCAAAATACCTATGGTGCATCCCACAAACCCAAGGAAGTTAATCAAGAAGGAAGGCTCAGGCAAGGATGCTTGAATCACACCTAGAAAGGGAAACAAAATAGTCATGGGAGGTAGAGGGAGGGAGGGAAGTGGGTGGGAGAGGAAGGGAAATGAGGAGGAGGGATCTGGTGTGGGGAGAGACAGGAGAAAGACCCAGAGGGCCAGAAGAATGAATGGAAATCTGCAGCTGCAGTGGTGGGGGGAGGATCAAGGGAATCTGGGAGAATCTCTAGGAAGTCCCAGAGACCTAGGATAGGAGAGGCTTCCAGAAGTCAATGAGGGTAACCTTAGTCAAGATGCAGTAACAGTGGAGATATGGAGCCTGACGAGGCCACCTACTCTGGCCAGTCAGGAATCCCAGTGGAGGGATAAGGATGTCAACCCATCTACAAAACTTTTGACCCTAAATTTTTCCCATCTGAAAGAAATGCAGGGATGGAACAGAGACTGAAGGAAAGGCCAATCAATGGCCTGACCAACTTGAAACCCATCCCATAAACAAGCACCAACCCCTGACGTTATTAATGATACTCTGTTATGCTTGCAGACAAGAGTCTGGCATAGCTGTCCTCTGAGAGGCTCCAACAGCAGTGGACTGAAACAGATGCAGTTGGACAGAGGTTAGGTACACTTATGGAAGAGTTGTGGTAAGAATTAAAGGCCCTGAAGGGGAGAGGAATTCCATAGGAAAGAGCTGACTCCTGGGAGCTCTCAGAGACAGAGCCACCAACTTAAGAACATACATGGGCTGGAGCCCCCATCACATATGTAGCAGACAAGCATCTTAGTCTCCATGGCTACCTTGTCTGGCCTCAGTGGGAGAGGATGCACGAAATTTGGCAGAGACTTGATGTGCCAAGGTAGGGGGGATACATGGGAGAGTGCACCCTCTCAGAGGAGTAGTGGAGGGGAGTGAGGGAAGGGACTTTGAGAGAGGGACAAACAACAATAACAACAACAACAACAACAACAACAACAACAACAACACAACAACAGAAAAAGGGCAAAACCTGTTGTCCATTCGTTTGTACCATGTACCACAGTTCCCATTTACATTATTTAGTTTGCCATTAACTTTCTACTGGTGATAGTGAATTATGCATCATCATAACAGCCATCATCTTAATCAGTTTGGGCTGATGCAACAATAATTGCTTAGATCAAGGGTCTTAACAAAACCATTTTTCTCCTAGGAGTGCAAGGCCAAGTTGCCAGCAGATTCAGTGTTTGGTGGTGGCTTACTATCTGATTTGCAGATTGATATAATCTCCCACTGTCCAAGAGACAAAACCATTTTCTTGGATTCCTTTTAATAATTTTTATGTTTTGAAAATCAGCATACAAAGTAGTAAGTTTCATCATTGAATTCTCATACATGCTTTGCTTTGGTGACCTCTATCTTCAGCCCTCTTGCTGGTCCCCTCCTCACTCTAGTTTAGCGTCTTTTGGTTTCTTATCATACATATTGTATTATAAGGCTCCATTTAGGAACACATTAATTATTAATTTCTTCCCAAGTTCCTCATAAAGTAAAATTGTAGGTTAGGATTTCCTTCCCCCCTCCCTCCCTCCCTCTCTTCTTTCTTTGCTTTTATGGTTTATCAGTTTATGTATCTTACGTATGTGAGTAGTTTGCATGTACACTTACACACCAGAAGAGGGTAATGGGTCACATTAGAGATGGTTGTGAGCTGGGAATTGAACTTGGGACCTCTAGAAATGCAGGGGAACCAGTGCTCTTAACCCCTGAGCCATCTTTCCAGCCCCAGTGGGTTAGGATTTCAACATAGGAATTTCCATGGTAACCCCATCAGTCCATAATGCTGATCTACAGTCCCACTAGTGGCTCTCAGAAGTTGACTATGAGTTGGAGGTTAATTTCTTTTTTTCTCTATCAAAGGACAAACCACTTCTGACTACCTACCTTGGCTAAAGACTGGAGAGTCCTGGCAATCTGTTTCATTAGTTCTTTTTAAAGCTGGTGTATGAATGTGACTGCCTTTGTTTTACAGACAAAAGCAGCAAAACACTTAGGTGAGGGTCAGATTAGCTATGCAAAGGTCCTGCTTAAGCGGCTGGGTGACCTCCTCATTCAAATGTTACTCTGTTCACTCACAAGGCGAGTCTCAAAACACTCATTCTCCTGGGGTCTTTAGACTTTTGTTATTGAAAAGGATAATAAGAAAACTGTTTTAGAAAGCAATTTCAAAAGTAATTACAAAATACTTCTTGTGTGTAGGATAACAAGGTGATACTATTCAGAGGGAGTCTGGGTAATCCTATTTCACCGTTACCAGAGCAGAACAGGTTCAAGTGACTGTGTCCCAGGGCACACCGAGTTTCATTCTGGGAAATATCCATTTAGTAATGTCCAGGGAAGGTGGAATGAGACATGCTTGGGACTGAATGTGTTCATATGTGAAAAAGATTAATTAACTAGAGAATCGTTTCCACTTCAGAAATCAACAGAAAGGCATCTTCCTAGAGACTTTTTATGAAATATAAAAGGTCAGGTTTTATGTATTTACTTTCTCTTAATGTTACCTTATTATAAAACTTATTAAAACAACAAGAAATAGAGCACAAGATTATTTACGGAAACCTAATTTATATTTCTTTTTTTATTAACTTTTTATTGATTCTTTGTGACTTTCACATCATGTATCCCAATTCCACTCATTTTGCCATTCCTCCAAAATCACTCTCTCCCTGCAACCTTACCCTCCTCCCCCCAAAGAAAACAAAATAGAAAAAAGCCAGAGGAAAAGGAAAGAACTTTACTTGCAAATGTTCATGGCAGTGAGTCATTGGTTTGGTTTGAGGCCTCTTGCTTCTGGTTCACTATCCATCCTGGATCCTCCCCAGGACTCCTCTAGGATATCCTTTTTTTGTCCGGTGCCATGGAGACCCCGAAGCTTTGGTTCTGCAAGACCTGCCCTTTCATATGCTCCAGCAGTTCATAGGAGGGGCAGGGTTTCTCTGTGTAGCCCTGGTTGTCCTGGAGACCAAGCTGGCCTTGAACTCACAGAGATCTACCTGCCTCTGCCTTCAGAGTGTTAACATTAAAGAAATGTACCACCATTGCCTGGCTCAACCTGCTTTCTCTTCTTTCTTTCTTTCTCTCTCTCTCTCTTTCTTTCTTTCTCTCTTTCTTTCTTTCTCTCTCTCTTTCTTTCTTTCTTCTTTAATTGGTTTTTATTTACATTTCAAATGTTATCCCTTTTCCTGGTTTCCCCTCCCAGAAACTCCCTATCCCATCACCCCTCCTCCTGCTTCTATGAGGGTGCTTCCCCACTTACCCACTCCCTCCCTCCCACCTCCCCGCCCCGGCATTCCCGTACACTGGGGAATCAAGTGAAGGCCTCTCCTCCCACAGAGGCAGATGCTCGAGGTCAACCATTGGACTGAGAATGGAACCCCCAATGGAGGAGTTAGAGAAAGGACAGAAGGAGTTGAAGGGATTTGCAACCCCATAGGAAGAACAACAATATCAACCAACCAGACCCTCCAGAGTTCTCAGGGACTAAAGCACCAATCAAAGAGTACACATGGAGGGACCCATGGCTTTAGAAGCATATGTAGCAGAGGATGGGCCTTGTAGGACATCAATGGGAGGAGAGGCCCTTGATCCTATGAAGGCTTGATATCCCAGTGTAGGGGAATGCCAGAGCGGGGAGGCAGGAGGAAGTAAGTGGGTGTGGGAGCACCCTCATGGAGGCAGGCAGTGGGGGGATGGAATGGGAGGGTTCCAGAGGGGAAACCGGGAAAGGGGATAACACTGAATGTTTGCTGATTTTCCTTAAGTATATGTGGGATTTTGCCCATTATACTTTGTTGTTTAAACACTTCACATTGGTTACAGACACAGCCTCCTGTAAAAAGCTCTGGCTTCTTGTTACCGTAGGCTTTTCCTAAACTCACTTGACTTCTTTGCTTCAACATTGTTAGTTAAATCACTGAAAGACATTGGATTGACCTTCTGCAGCCAATTTTGGTTACAGTGTTATTGTTAGGAGAGTTGACTATGGAGCCGGGTGTGTGAGAGTTAGTGTAACACTTTGGTGCAAAGTTTGATTGGAGCCCTTCTAAAGATGATTGTGTCTCTGTGGGAAGCCAACCTCTCTGAAACATCTGGTAAAGAGGGAGTGGATTCATCCCCTCCCCCACAGGAAGCTGTGAGGCAGACAACATATCTTTTTGATGTGCAACTCCCTCTCAATTTGGATTGAGATTTAGATTTCAAAGTTAAATCATAGCCTGTCTCCTATGTAACCATGGTAAATTCATTTAATCAATTTTAACTTTGGTTTCCTCATCCATACAGGAAAAAAGCTCTGACATTGTCTGCCTGTCTTGATTTACAGAGTGAGCCAGGATTATTCTAATAGAAAAGGAATTTTCTCATTCTGTAGTCCTGGCTGGCATCAAACTCCCTGTAATGCCTAGATGTAGTAGTCAGGGTTCTCCATAAGAGCAGAAGCAACAGAAGAAATATATATTACAAGGAAATGTCTGAGATTGTGTTACACAGTATGGTTGTAAGAATCCAAAATGGCCAACTCACACTGAAGAGTCAATGAACTCCTGTAGTAGCTCAGTCCCCAGAGGCTGGATGCCTCGCCCATGTTAATCTGGCACCAACAACACGGAGTATTCCTGGAGGGACACTGGTCTTCAGTCAGTGTTGGAAACCAAAGAAGCTGATTCTGACGTCAGTGAAGGCTCTAATGTCAGGGAAGGTTTTGGTGTCAGGGACGGTTCTGAAGTCAGGGAAGGTTTCGCCGTCCATCAGTTAAGGGCCTTCTTCCCAGCAGCAGCAGGGGAGACCAACCTGTTAGAAACAGTGAAAGCCAAGTGAGAAAAAAATCCCCCCAAACATCTCTTGTGTGAGCCTGTAACAGGCTGTATGGCTGCCCATATTTAGGGCTGGTCTTCCCCCCTCCCCCCCTTTAAAGTAGTCAAAGCAGTTCCCCACAGACATGCCCATAAGCCAACTCAGTGTAGGTAATCCCTTACTGAGACTCATTGCTCAGGTGACTCTAGAGTGTGTCAAGTTGACAATGAAAGCTAAACATACCAGGCCAGCTTCCCCAATGCTGGGATGACTTGTACCTCCATATGCAACTCTCTTTATAAAGTACATGAAAATATCTCTTTTAAATCTTCTGCTCTCGGTTACTCAAGTGGATTTCCTGCTCTAAACTTAAAACATGTAGGCATTAGTTTCCCTTGCCTTACCCCAAGATAGAGCTTTTAGCATTTGCATATAAAATAATACATTTGGTTCAGCCAGCTGTAGCATTTTTAGAAGATGAACAACAAAAAATGTAATTGGAATGTAAAGTTCCATTTGATGTCTGTAGGGAACTCATCTGAGGCCTCTGGAGTTAACTGGTGTAGCAAATATAAAAGCGGCAAATCAATATCATTCATTTTATGTTTCTTTAATTATTCCCTTTAAGATAGACTTCTTGTTATACACCCCAGGATGGGCTTGAACCTGTGATCCTCCTGCCTCAGCTTCCTGAGTAACATGGTTATAAGCATATGCATCACTACACTTTGATGATAAATAACAGCTGATGTTTATTGCTCCCTTCAAATGGTCCAGCTATTGTTTTGAGCACTTAGCATAAAATAATCTATTACACCCTGTGACAACTCTGTGGCGAGGAGTAAACAAAATGAGAAGTTTGAAGCACAGAGATGTTAAGTAACTCCATAAGATCACACAGCTTGACCGCAGTGGAATAAGGGTTTGTAGTGTAGGCACCAGGTCTGGCTCCAGGCTTCATGCTCCTGACCACCATGTAACACTTTGTTAATTTATTTTCCTTTCTCCTTGACAACTCTACTGAATCGCTTTCAATTTCTTTACCATTAGAAAGGAAAAAGTTTCGGGTCAGCATTTTCAGACAGTTTCTCTACTCAGCCATGGAAAGTAATTCGAAGTTGTTCTTCTGGTAATAGATGCGAGACTGTGCTGGGTTTTGCTTTGCATAAGCTGTGTGTGTAATTAAGGAATCTTCAGATATAGGGGCTCTGTGGTAAGCAGAAGTCAGTTTGGTATTCCTAGTGTCGGTGAAGAGATAATTAAGTCTGATGTGAGCAGTTACGTCGCCTTTATTTGGCTAAAGAGATGAGAGCCATTAAAAATCATTTTTAGCTGATTTTGTTTCTAGTGGCTAAAGGACTGCAATGCTTCGAGTCATTAATACAGGACGTTTTAATATTCTGGATTTAAAGATATCACAGCTTTCTTTGTATGCCCAATACCCAGTGCTGGATCAATCCATTGAAATTGTAAAAAATAATACTGACATGCATTGTGTAAGTGCTGGAGGCCTTTCCTCTGGTGCTTGCTTCTCCCAAGCTTTCTTTTTTAGACTGTGTGTTGTGTTAGACAACAAGCTCAGAAGTTCCTTCAATCCCACAAAGCTTTGGGAAGAAGGCTCATTGTCTTGGGTCCATTTTTAGCTTATTTTAATTCTCTCCAATCCTAATTCTATGCATGTTATGTCTATGATTATATTTTCTGTTTCTTATTGAAAAGAAACCTATAATATTTTCAAACTTACGTGAAAAATGCAAGTAATTAGGGAATGTGTTTTTTTCCTCCTGGATTCTAAGTAAAATGAATCCTCTCTTTCCAATGAATATCTCTGTGAGAGGGTTATTCTCAACATACCATCATCATCAAAGTCAGAGAGACGACACAGGCGGATTACCCATGGCACCCCCTGTTTCAGGGTTTTGCCACTTGTCCTGACAATGCCCTTTAGAACAGAAGATCTAGATTAGATACACACTGTATATCACAGTCTGTCCGTCTGTCTCCTCATCTTCTTTCATCTGGAATCTCTGTTTCGTCTCCCCAAGCTTTGTGCATTGAAGATTACACAGTTTGTTTTTCAAGAATTCTCATCTGGAATTGTCTGATGTTTCTTTATAAAATATTTACTCTATGTATCTGGGGCAGGAATATTACCGAAGTGACTCCGTGTCCTTTTCATTGTGCTCTGCCAGGTGTGACATAAATTCTATTTGCTCCTGGGCTGGCGATGTTACCTTTAATCTTTCCACTGAAGAGTCGTTTGTCAAGCTGATCCACCAAAGAGAGTCTTTTTTTATTCTTTATGGTTAATATGTATTTCTGTGGCATTTGACACTTTATATGTACTCCCTGGTTTTACCACTACTTTAGCAGGCATTAATATGTAACTAGCAGCTAAATTGTCTATTGCTATGACAGTTGCTATTCCATGATCTTTTTTCTTGCTGTGTTGTTTTCTCTACATTTGTTAGTTAGCCTGCCATTGCAAAGAGTTTAACTCTTTATTATTTGTTATTTCTTGCCTCCCTTACATTTTAATAGTTTATAGTTTACTCTGTTGTGCATTTTCATGATGAAGGTAGCACAGATTTGGTCAGCGTAATTTGTTAGTTGATCTTTGTTCTAATTTTGCTTAAATCTTCTTTTTTAGTTTCTGGCTTAATATTTCAAAATGTTGGTCTACTTTCTTTGCTGCATCTGTCTCTGAGTGATTCTGCCTACTTTTGCTGCAGACTAGAATTCTGAAACAAGAATCTGGTGTAAGTGTGCTCATTACTTCCAAGTGGACTGCTCTCAGAATCTCTCCATACATGGAAACGTAAGGAATGTATTCATGTGTGTGAAGCTACCTAAACAAATGTCTACATGTAAATTTACTTGTACATCAGTCAATGAAATTGAAAAACACACTTTAGACCATCACATGCAATTCTAATCAAATGTTAAAAGACCTATTACAATTTTGTCTCCTTTCATATTTGTGATCCTCCTCTTCAAACATAAAAAACATGGCTTCAATGTGCATTTAAATTTTTTATTATTTTACTTTATGTGTGTGGGAGCATGCTTGTAGGTATGTCAGTATACCACATATGTGCTTGGTGCTAGTAGAACCAGAAAGGGGCATTTGATGCCCTGGAACTGGATTTAGAGGTGATTGAGAACCTATATGTGGTGCTGAGAAATAAACTTGTGTCCTTTGGATAAGCAATCAGTGTTCTTTCTCTTCAGCTCCTAAAGAAGCATTTTAAATTTGATCAACGTTCTTAATTATTCATCCCTCTCTCAAGATTTTGACCAGCTGTACTTTGGTCAAGTATTTTGGGGGAAGGGAGTCTTGCTACAAAGCTCAGGTTGGCCTAGAACTCAAGATCTTCCTGCTTCAGCATGCCAAGTGATGAGATTACAGCCATGTGCCACCATGCCTGGCCCATCCATGTATATCTTAGGCTCTCAACCTCCCAGTGGACTCATGTGCTCACCTGCAGGTGCATCCCTCTTAGCTATGCCATTTTACTGTCTACCAAAATCACTTAGGTCCCAGACATCCTGAGTAGAGCTGTATCTACTCATCTTGCTCTGCTCCGTGTAGTTGGGTTTGGATTTGAAATATCTAGAAAGGAAAAAGGAAGAAAAGGCATGACACCTTTTGATATTTATGTTTTGTTCATAGGATAAAGGAACCTTATCATCTCATAAAAAGTTAATGTCACGAGGAGGTGAAGTCACAAGACCTACGAGATCTCAAGCTGCACAAAGAATGCGCATACACCATCTCCAGTCTTCATTAATTTAGAAACAGTCACATTAGCCGAACAAAGGTCTCCAGTTTCTTCTTCTTCTTCTTCTTCTTCTTCTTCTTCTTCTTCTTCTTCTTCTTCTTCTTCTTCTTCTTCTTCTTCTTCTTCTTCTTCTTCTTCCTCCTCCTCCTCCTCCTCCTCCTCCTCCTCATCCTCCTCATCCTCCTCCTCCTCCTCCTCTTCCTCCTCATCCTCCTCTTCCTCTTCCTCCCCCTCTTCCTCTTCCTCTTCCTCCCCCTCTTCCTCTTCCTCCTCCTCCTCCTCCTCATTCTCCTTCTCCTCATCCTCATCCTCATCCTCCTCCTCTTCCTCTTCCTCCCCCTCTTCCTCCACCTCCTCCTTCCTCTTCCTCCTTCCTCCTCCTCATCCTCCACTTCCTCTTTCCTCCTCCTCTTTCCTCCTCCTCATCCTCCTCATCCTCCTCCTCCTCCTCCTCTTCCTCCTCATCCTCCTCTTCCTCTTCCTCCCCCTCTTCCTCTTCCTCTTCCTCCCCCTCTTCCTCTTCCTCCTCCTCCTCCTCCTCATTCTCCTTCTCCTCATCCTCATCCTCATCCTCCTCCTCTTCCTCTTCCTCCCCCTCTTCCTCCACCTCCTCCTTCCTCTTCCTCCTTCCTCCTCCTCATCCTCCACTTCCTCTTTCCTCCTCCTCTTTCCTCCTCCTCATCCTCCTCCTCTTCCTCTTCCTCCCCCTCTTCCTCCTCCTCCTCCTCCTCATCCTCCTCCTCCTCCTCATCCTCATCCTCCTCCTCTTCCTCTTCCTCCCCCTCTTCCTCTACCTTCTCCTTCCTCTTCCTCCTCCTCATCCTCCACCTCCTCCTTCCTCCTCCTCTTTCCTCCTCCTCCCCCCTCCTCCTCTTCCTCCTCCTCCTTCCTCCTCCTCTTCTTCCTCCTCTTCCTCCTCCTCCTCCTTCTTCTTCTTTATCATCAATGGCTTGTTTGGCAGCCTAGCCTCAATTCAGAACCCCAGGGAGCCCTGCTGGAAGAAGGGATGTATCAGCATTTCCAAATCCCAGGAGGGAGTTGGCTAGACTGCACTCTTGAGTCTGTGGACAAAACACAGTTAAGGATATTCAGCAGGAGGAGAGGTTCAGGAAGTCTAGACAGAAGAGGGTAAGGATTCTTGCTCACCATGGAGCAGGTTTTATGTATTGAGAGGGTCAAGAACTAACAGGACAGCAGTGGGAATATGTGTAGTCTTAGCCTCCATCACCAGCAAATTGAAAAGTGTCAATATTCTCACAATATGTGTACCTGCTTGCTGGTTGCTCATGGGAATAAGGCTTCCAGGTGATGAGATGGATGCCACTGTAAATCTGTCTAGTTGGGAGGGTGTTGGGAAAGAAAAGACTAGATAAATTTGCCCAAATACAGTTGGGACAAGACCAGTAAGCTTGATGGGAGAGTGGGAGTATCTGAAATATTGATCTATGTCTATTTTGAAGTGTGTCTTATTCTTTCTGGCCAGGAAGTGTGTTCTGTTGGGAACGTTATAGCAGAAAGAAATGACAGACTTGGAAGGGGTTTGGAGGTAAGAAAATATTCCGAACAAACTGCCCTTCCAAAGCCCTTTTGTTGTTTGAGGTTCTTAGGGTCTCATATATACCAGGCAAATGCCCTACCACTGGGCAAGATTCCTACTTCAGAGGACAGAAATCCAAATAACACACAGGGCAGAGAAGAGAGGAGACTCATGCATTCTTGCTCATGCAACTCTCAGTTTTCTCTTGCATCTCAGTGATGGTGAAGAAAAATTTCCTTACTCCTAAAAAGAATCCCAGCAGAGGTGAGATGCTGTAGGTAGTGCCTGTCAGTTACTTTAGAGCTGTGGGTACATGAGCATTATTAGATCCAAGTTACAATGATTTAGGAAACAAGGGGCAGTTCTACAAGAGGTCACGATGACATGTGATAAGACAAATGGTATCTTTGGGAAAACCTATTTAGATAATGATGACACAGGATTATCCCATGGATGGTGTTTGCAGGCAAGAGAAACAATGGAAAGAATAATCGAGTGTAATCACTGGAAAAGTACAGTTATTTTCTGGACTCTTCTCTCCTTTCCTCTTAGTGAATGGAGATTTTCATAGATGTAGAACTCAGTCATAGAAAGCTAAAGTGACAGCTTTTGCAAACTTGAGTTGGGAGTATGGGTGGGGCTACCATTCTTCTCAATATGCCTAGGACCAAGCAGTACAGATACAATGGTCTGGGCATGATTCTTTCCACCCTGGCCATTGCACAGAATTGAAGGAGCCCCTTCTGGTTCATCCAGTTCTAAGCTGCTCAGTGTTGGCAGAAACTTTCAAACTTCACTGTTTTGTAAGTGACAGTGACTTGGTGGGAACTCTAATGATCCGGGCCAGTTAAGTTGCAGCCAGCATCTACTTAGCAGTCAGCGCCTCCTGCTTGAATACACTTGCGCAGCAGGCTCGACTGAGATGGGAAGAAATCAAATGGCTTGACCTGGCCACCCATTTGCAAAGAGAGGGTGGTCACTCAGTCCTCCCTGGGATCTGGCACCTCTATGGCATTCCGTTGTTTGCTGCAAACACCGGCTCTCCTGCCTTGTGAATGCAGCTGCAGTCTCTTGCTGAAAGCTTTGCCTTCTTTCCCAGAGAAGGCGTAATTAAGAACACAGCTGCAAATTGGCTCTTCTCAACAATTTCCCCTGCTGTCCCATAAAATGTGGGAAATATGGGCCAGTACATTGATTAGAAAGCCTCTTGGGGTTGAATTGTATGTAATCTACCTACTTCTGGCACTCAGAGATAAGTTTTTGCTCTTGCATTGGAATTGAAATGGGTGAATGGGAAACAGCCGTGGCCTGGATAGTCCTGGGATTGCACACTTCTGGCACACAGGGCTGGAGGACATGACTGATGCATATTCTCATGTGAGTATGTAATACACAATAAATCCAGGCATTGTGGTGATGACACAGGGTGGCTGGTTCAGCATTAATAGCAACTGATCGGTGTATGTCTTCCCTGAGTTTCTGAAGAAGCTACTCATTTGTTCTGCTCCTCTGTGAGATGAAGAGAGAGAGAGGGGACGTGGGTGAGCGGACCACACCCACTTTTGTTTCATCAGCGGTGTGCAGTCAGTAGGTTTGCTATGTATCTCGGGGTCAAAAACCTTGGGTCCAAGGAGCATATCCACTTCTTCAGCCCTGCAACCTCTAGCTGTTCCTCTGGCATCCGAGAGACTCCATTTCTCCACTCAGAAGTTGGAGTGATTACGGCAGAAATATGTAGCTGCTGTGAGTAACAAATGTGTGCTTGGTCCATAGCACATGTTCAATAAATTGGGTGATCACTCAAATCTTCATTGAGATAAACAAGGTTGTTAAGGAAAGGAGGGTGAATGAGACTGGTTTTCCCAGAACAGTGTAACATTAAAGCAAAATGATTTTTATTTCACTGGGGTCATTACGCTCAAGAAAGGAAGGAAAGGAGAAAGTTACTTTACTATAAGTTGTTCGAACAATTTGTATCAAAAGAGCCTGCGACATTGAAACAACCCCATTTAACCTAATTCTAAAAGGAAAGCAGAAGTCCTACCTCTGCTCCGATTTCTAACATTCACTGCCAACAGAGGACCAGGCACAGGGAAGGCATGGGAAAGACATGGGCACATTTTCTTTCTTTTTATTCTCTTCACTTTGGTTTTTTTATCCAAACAATGAGCTCAAGAGAATTCCTGGCGGGTGCACAGCAAGCTCTCAACTGAATTTCCCTCTCCAATTCTCGAGCTAGCTGCAAACAATGCCCAGCTGCCTTCTCTGTAGACTCATCCTGGTAAGTGGCTGGGCCCTGTGAAATGTATGGCCCAGGATTGTGAGATGAAACAAGGGTCTGAAGGGTACTGAGCTTTTACATGTCCCCTCCACCCCACCCCACCAAAGCAAGGGGGAAAAGGGTGGATGTGTAGCAGCAACTCATCTTGCTGGAGGGGAACGGACCCTCCTGCTGGGTGGCTGCCCTACTTTAGCTCCCTGGGAAGATGCAGCAGGAAGGAAGCCAAGGTTCAGTGCTTTGCACAGGCAGCACCTGCACCTGTATCCTCCCTGCAGATGTGAAGTCAGATTTTGAATCCTCAAAGGAGGTCGCCAATGGGAGTAATGCATAAGATTAAGTGTTTCTCAGCTTTTGTTTTTTCCTTTGAGCCACCTCTCCATACTTCAGGTATTCATCAAGAAATGAACAGGATGGGTAAAAAGATTTGCAAGTAAATAATGTTCTATGTAGACTAAAACCCATATGTAAACATCCTTGCTGGGACCTATTCTAATGAAAAATATTACAGTCATCTAAGTATTCCCCTGTACAAGGAATGAGGAAGGCTTTCAACCAGGGTACAGTTATAGATTCTTTGAGGCTAAGAAAAAGAGAACTGGATTTGCCCATCAGGGGAAGTTCTACTCTTCAATTTAAGTCCTTAGGGATGCCTTTCGAAACCATGATGTTTGTACTGGAGACAGAGGAGCACTGGACACTTGGCAAGCAGGGGTGGTGCTGTTTAACCTTTGTCTCCCATCCCTCTGGAGAGCGGGTGACACCTCTGTTCTCAGTGTTTCTTTTGAATGATTTCCCACCTAGTGGATTGACAGGTACTCTGATTATCTGCCTAAGGAAAATGAAAGGGTAAATAGCCGGAAGATGAAGATTGACTTGCAAGGACTCCGTCAAGAAGTGTGCGTCACACTTGGATAAAGACAAGAGTCGAAACAGGGCATGCAGAGAAATGTCAGATTAGCACCTAAATGTATTTTGAAGAGGAACAGTGTTTTGTCAAAATGGTTGCTTCTTGAATTGTAACGATGGCAGATTGTCACTGTCACAAGCCAGGAGATCTATCTGAAAAGACAAATTATATTTCTCTTTTTGCCATCTAGAATGGTGGGTGCTCCCTAACAGAGTTTTGAGTCATCTCATTTAGCAATCTGTGGTCATGGCCAAGGATCTTCTTTCTCCAGGCAGTGAATCTGACCAAAGCCAATCTGGGGAACAGACGTAATACAAAAAAGATGATTTACATTCAGTAAATCATGATGTGTTTTCTTCTTGATGTATCATCCCCAAACCAGACTTTCTGCCCTGTTTGGGCATGGGGGACTTTCATCAGCACTGGTTTGGTTGTCTGAGATGTTCTTCCCACCTTGCATCCGTCTAGACCAGAGAGGCCGAGACAGCACTTGGAACTCCACATTTGATTCTCTTAGGCTCCAAATCCTCTCCCCTGCAGCCATCCATTTTCTTACCCGTTCCCCACTTATTAATGGGCATTAAAGCAGAGATCTTGGAGCCGAGTCTCATCATCTGTTATTGGTGGGTGTTCAGTTGACAACGGGTTAATTTAGAAATCTAATGGATGAGGATAATTGTAGAATCAAGGTGGTTTCTTACCAGGTGTTACAGCTTGAATGTGGATGGCCCCTGTGGTAGAAGGTGAGAGACCCCCGAGGAAATGTGGATTTGAAAAGGCAGGGTCTGGGGAGAGGTCTTTAGGCCTCTGGGAGCCTATCTTTGAGGGCGATCATGGGAATCCCACCTGTTTCTTCATCCTTTTGGTCTGGTTCAGAGTGTGAGCAGATTGTTCTGCTGTATGCCTCCACCATAGCCCAGACCCCATGGGAGCCAACTGTTGAACTTTTAAACTTTCAGAAACATGAGTCAACAGATAAGTCTCTCTTTCAGAGGCAGCACACCTCAGAGATTTTGTTGCAGGAGTTTGAGGCTGACTAGCACAGTGTTTGCTTATTTATTTATTTATGTATTTTTTTTAGTTTTAGTTACAACAGTTATTTTTATAAGACTGTATATCTGACTTGAGTTTTCCTTGAAGAGAACAGTATTACATTTTTTTCAAAAGGAATTTTCATGTTTTTTTTTCTTCTGTTGTTTATTTGATTTTTGAAAAAGAGAAAAAAGGGTTGTGGCAAGCAAAGGAGCAGAAGCTGCAAGAGATTCATGGTATGTAGTCTGCACTTACTTGCTGTAATATCAGCTGGCTTAATCATTGGTGGAATTCACAGATTTAAAAACACTAGTGTGTGTGTGTGTGTGTGTGTGTGTGTGTGTGTGTGTGTGTGATGTCTGGGGGCCAGGGAGATGTACATGCTATAGTGTGTGTGTATATAGGTTCGGGAGAACTTTGGGGAGCTGGGTCTTTCTATCCATTTTTCCAAGGGTTTCTGGGATTGAATTCATTTTGTTAGGCTTGCACGGCAAGTGCCTTTACCTGCTGAGCCATCTTCTGGCCCATGTAGACAAGTTTTCTGTTAAAAACTAGTTGTACCAGTGACTGACAGAGCCTTTAAAACAGCAGAGCGATGTCTCCTGGCTGAACTAAAAAACAGAGCCACGAGATACTTCGGCTATACAGTATCTGCATGGCTGTTCACGATATCAAGGGCAGCCATGTGGAGAACTGATCTGTGGTGTAGACAAATGAGGTCATCAAGACTCCCTTTTTGTCTGTCCTTGGCTGTGAGGCATTAACTAACCTCTGGCTCCCATTGCCACGGAGGGAGGGTGACATTTTTACCCTTAGGAGGGTGGGCCGTCTCATGTGCAGTTGAGCACAGTCTCTTCTTTCAGCTTTCTATTTTGTAATCCCCCTGTAAATTAGAACCCCAAGTCCCTCATAAGCGGCCATGAAAAGCACTCTGGGTAGACTTTGCTTCAATCTGTTACACAGCTGTGTTTGTATCCCTTGGCATTCTATGGTTCTGCTCTCTCTTCACAGGGCTGAGGAGCAGATTAATGTTGTGAGGAAGCACAGAGCCACATGGCAGGACTTTCTCTCTCTCTCTCTCTCTCTCTCTCTCTCTCTCTCTCTCTCTCTCTCTCTCTGTGTGTGTGTGTGTGTGTGTGTGAGTGTGTGTGTGCCCTGTGCCGACTGGGCTTGTCCTTTCCCCAGCCCTGTACTGATTCCTTTATGCATTTTTCCTTTGAAGTTCTCCTATTTCCCACTCCAGAGAAGGAACCTCTTGCTGTTTCTCTCACCGGGAGAATTGACCATATCTGGATAATACAGGGTGTTGAGCACCAAGCTTTGCAGGAACTTGGTCAAAATCAACATTTTGCCTTTTTTTTTTTCAGCCACAGCCTTCAGAAGGGGAAAAATGTTTAGAGTCTAAATGACTGTCTGACTTTTGAGTTCAAGACAACGGTACCAGACAGGACCCCTCTGCCTTGTTGAAGGGACAGAATGGCATAGACTACCCAGTATGGGGGAAGCAGGTAGGGGAGGCAGCTGTGACACCGGGAGCTCAGTATGTCTGTCCTCTTGTTAATAGTACAGTTTGCTACCTGCTTTAACTCTGCTCTGAAATGGCGTCCATCTCCCGCCCTCTCTCTCCTTCTTCCTCGGATTGCAGTTCACTTAGTTACTCTACTAAGGCTGTGCCTCTGGGGTCCTTGAGACTGTTCTACATGCCTGATGGCCGTCCTGCTTCCCTGCTGGCCCTTGCCTTCACACCTGCTGGGCTATCAGGAACATCATGTCCAGGCTTCTGCATGCCAGAAAGGGTGCCGGGTATGCCTCCTACAGAGAGATGCCAGGACCACTTTCGTGACCACCTCCTCCACATTCTCTCTAACTTTATGGTGCGGGCTTTGAAGTACAGAGAAACTGAAGCAGTGTCAGCTTCACCTCACCCTTTGAAAAGGCCACTGCTATGCTTACATTTTCAAGAGGGAATGCAAACCGATGTAGAAGCCGAGGGACGTTCCCCAAGGGTGCCGCTGAGTGCCAAGGAAAAAGCCCCAGTTTCCCCCACCTCCTGCTCTTACTAGAGGGCACATTTGAGAAAGCTGACTGCGGCAACTCTGCTTGCTGGCCAGATCCTTGGCAAAGGCTGATACTGGCTGCAGCCAAGCACTGTGTGAGGTTTCAGGACCAGCGGAGGTTTAATAGCACATCCCCGTGTAGCGCAGGTGCCTTGCTGTGACTCCGGGACCTGTATGAACCACCAGCAGGACCTCTGCACTGGCCATCAGTTTCCAACCACATCTCTCTCTGGAGCGTAGCCAAGGTCCACTGGGCCAGGCCAAGGTTGTAATATCCAGTCTCTCACTGATTTTTCAGGAAACACCTTCAGTGTGTACGGGTAGAAAATCATCTAAATGTCCTGAAGGCAAGCAGGCAGCCTGCTGTGTGGGCTGTGCACCACAAGTCAACACAGACTCCTCTGCAGATTCTTCTCTGAGCTGTCACTCCTGGAAATTTATGCCGCACACTCGGTCCTCCCTGTTTGCGGTACCCACTGTGGATGCAGCCACTTGATTCCTCATTTTGCAGATGAGTTGCTTTGAAGGCTGGAGTTAAAACACAAGTGACTCCTGAGCGAGTAGTCCTGGAGGAGGAGGGGAGCCTATAATTGGAGCTCATCTTCACTTCCTCTCCCTTTCTCCCCACCCCCTTTCCTTGGTCTCCCCTTTAGGATTTTGCTCTGACCACGAAGCTTCGTTTCGGTGGGAAGTGTAAGTATTGGCCCTGCCAATGCTGTGTGAGGAGGAAGCCTCTGCTTCTCAACTTCCACTTCACTCCTGCTTGCTAGCTATTGTGGCTAATCAGACAGGATGAGGGTTTTTGCATTTTTGCCTCACTTTAATCCTCTAGACTGAAATAGAAATGGGAACTTGTTATTAAATTTTATTGGATGGTAAGGCCACACGTACCAACCTCACTCATTTCATATCAGGCTCAGGGAGGTGATTCAGACTCATCCATGGACACACAGCTATTTATCCAAGCCGCTCAAAAAGTGAGGTAGCAGCTGTTGGCCACTAACAGAGTATTTTTGTGGAGCGCATTGTTACCCCAGTGCAATGTGAAGAAACATTTTTATTAACATGCTGTAATTGTGAAAACAAGCTTCATTGTGACAACTTCATAATGCGAAGCATGCATCGTGATTATATTTGACTCATTATCTCTCGGTCCTCTGTTCTGACTCGTTTTCCCTCCCCCATTTCCTGTTTTAGTCCACTTGGCTGTTTTGTTATCTTTCCCCCTCTCACTTTCTCTACATAAGGGAATGTGCCACCATAATGTTGTTAAACTCTTGTATCTTAAAAAAATGAACCAAACCAGAGAATACTACAGTAAAATCACATATTGTACCGTGTTCCTCTCTGTATGACTGCCTTCTACAGAAAAAACTGGAGATGCTAAGGGGCGAACAGATTGGCAAAAGCCAACCTGCTATTCCACAAAGGGCCATAGGTGGCGCTGTTGTATAACTTCTGAAACTGCAAAATTCAAACTCAAAAATCTAAAAGCTGCGGAAACCTTCCTTTTCTTTTTATTTCTTCACTGTCCACCTCTAACGGCTTATTCTTTTATGTCCAGATCTTTGAATATCTTACTTCTCGGTAGAAAGAGAAATAAAATTCTCTCTGTGGGCGTACAAAATAGAACACCTTATGTATGGAGGGGGAAAGCCCGAGTACAGTGGTGCTTTAAAAATGTCTTGAGGACATCATGCAGATGAAATCCTCAAGGAAGTTTCCACATATATTTGGCGATGTTTCCGAGTGCTGAAGGTGAGGTACTACGGGGATGCAGCTCATCAATGCTCAAGGGCTGTCCTCCGAGAAGACATTTATTGCTAAACATCATCTCAAATTTCCGAAGTCACGAGGCTTGGTCAGAATGTCATTTCTGGGAGAGGATGAGGTCACACATTTTGCAGACTATGAGGGGCAATACATTCAGGTTACAGGCAAGGTCTGAGTATAGGGTTTCTACCAGCTAAAAAGTACATCCCCAGTATTGTGTATAAGCAACCCAGCAACTTATCACGGGGACCCCAGACCTAGCATCTCTTTTGGTATTAACGCTGTTCTTCTCCAGGAGAGGACACCTCATTTAGACATTCAATAACGCCTTGTACCTTGTAATTCCCTTAAAAGTTAATGAACGGGCTAAAATGAATTTTAATAAGTGCTAATTAATTGCAGTTTGTCTTCCGATTTGAAGAACAAAGGCAGCCCCTGCTGTATTTGGCGGTTTTCCTCGGTTGTTTGGAAAATACTTACAGCAGATGGCAGTGTTGCTCTGTACATGGTCTGCGAAGGCTTGGCAAGAAAATTCCCACAATCCTTTTCCAGCAGAACTCCACCAAGAGATACACCCATAATTAGAGCCTGGTTAGAAACAGAAAGCAGGGCACAGGGAAGTTTACAAGGTGAACCCAAAATATGGGAGTCATCTCACTCTCGTATGATTTAGTTGAATCAAATTTTACTGATGTGCTTCACAACCACGTACTTAAATTACATGGCCAAAGAATTTCAAATAATGGGTATTCTATGTGTGTATGAGGGGGGCAGAAAAGGGGGAAATTGGCATAGATTTCGTTATAACATTCTGTGTATAGATATTTACATATACTAGCCATCTATCCATCATGCATGCATTCATCCATCTGTCCATCCATCCATCCATCCATCCATCTGTCCATCTATCCATCTGTCCATTCATCCATCCATCCATCCATCCATCCATCCATCCATCCATCCATCCATCCATCCATGTCTACCTGTCTACGTACCTGCCTGCCTATCTATCGTGTGTGTATGTGTGTGTCTGTGTGTGTGTGTCTGTGTGTATTCTAAGGATGGCCAGAATTGTAGTTCACGTGAGAAATCTTTAGGTTCCGGTGCATTGATTCAGTGCACAAGCCAGTATTTTTCTCATCTTGGGAACAAAGCTATGAACTCTTGGTTTCCAGCATCACCTCTGGCTTTGACATTTGTGAAGTTTATGAACATTTCCATATTTTCTGGCACTTTCTGCACCTTCAGAGTTTACCAAATAAACTCTTGTCCTTCAGGTCACACTGACAGGGCGAAGTCACAAAGCTGGATTATGCTCAATGTCATGTCTTATTTGGCTTTTGGATGCTGTTTAGCAAGACTCCTGTCCAAGTGGCAGGCAGTGGTGACCAAGGCAATTAGGGAGATTGATTTAGCATGCATGATTTCATTTTCTGCTCCCTATGGTGAGAGATGAAGGGCCTAACATAACCAAATTGGACTTAGCCAAATTTAGACGTCAATTTTTCAGATTGTTTTCATGTTGCAACAGCACTTAAGGTGAATTTAAACTTCATTATTTTTTTAAAATAACTTTTTCAGAAGAATCTTTCAGGTATGTGAAAAAATCACTTGTCCCCTTCTAAAGGTTTCTTTGTCCTTTCTACATTAGTTTATTGTTTAAAAAGATTTAAAAAAAATGCATCGACTTTTCAAGTGACGCTGTTTCTTGAGCCTCGTTGTGTATTTGGTGCTAGGTTATATCAACCTGTTCATTAATTTTAGGTTGGTTCATTTCACTGCTGTTATTTTAATGTCACATGGAGACATTGAAATGCCACCAAATAATAACCTTGAACCAAAAAAAAATGTATGGCTGAAACAGCTCTGATATTTGCTGGATATTGATTCTCTAATTGGATTAAAGTCTGTCTTTGACAGGATTCCAAGAAAACAAGAAACAGCTCATGATTCACAACTGACTGGATCTCATCCCAGTGACCATGGGCGGTGCTCATTCATTCAGCAAACTCTGATTAAGGGTTTTTGGTGGGCCTGGCTTATGCTCTTGGTGTTGCCCATATGCAACTATATTCTTCATATAGTGCAAGTAGACCAGAAAAGAGGCATGAGTCTGGGAGTTCATTCCAGTCCACCTAATGTCTTTCTTGAGGGGGCAGCAAAGCCCTTGGAAACCTCTGGGAGAGCTGTAGTGGCATGTGGTTCAAGAAAAGACCTGGGGCTGTCCTCATATGTGCATGGAATTGTATATGCATGGAACTGTGTGTGCATGGAACTATGTGTGCATGGAACTGTGTGAGCATGGAACTGTGTGAGCATGGAACTGTATGTGCATGGAACTGTGTGAGCATGGAACTGTGTGAGCATGGAACTGTATGTGCATGGAACTGTGTGTGCATGGAACTATGTGTGCATGGAACTGTATGTAACTGTATGTTCATGGAACTGTGTGTGCATGGAACTGTGTGTGCATGGAACTGTATGTGCATGGAACTGTGTGAGCATGGAACTGTGTGAGCATGGAACTGTATGTGCATGGAACTGTGTGAGCATGGAACTGTATGTGCATGGAACTGTGTGAGCATGGAACTGTGTGAGCATGGAACTGTGTGAGCATGGAACTGTGTGAGCATGGAACTGTATGTGCATGGAACTGTGTGAGCATGGAACTGTGTGAGCATGGAACTGTGTGAGCATGGAACTGTATGTGCATGGAACTGTGTGAGCATGGAACTGTATGTGCATGGAACTGTATGGAACTGTATGTTCATGGAACTGTGTGTGCATGGAACTGTGTGAGCATGTAACTGTATGTACATGGAACTGTGTGTGCATGGAACTGTGTGTGCATGGAACTCTATGTGCATGGAATTATATGTGGCGCCAAGGTGACAGTGCTGGCTTTTAGGAGAACTCTGGCTCAACTTCAAAGACTTTAGAACTGACATCTGAACTTCTGTGAAGGTGTCTGGAATGGTAGCTGATGGTTTGTGAGGAACTGAGAGAAGTCAGGAATACTGGAAGTCTTTGCTGATAGGGTCATTACAGATAATCAGACAGCATGGTAACCATGAGATGCTTAGCTCAGAAAAAATAAATTGCCTTTTTTTTCTTACAGTTAAGCTGTTTACGTTTTTCTTATGCTTTAAAATTGTTTTAGTATTCATTTGTGTATATGTGTACATGTATCTGTGTGCAGCCATGCACATGTGTATGCAGGTGCTCTTTTTTTTTGTGGGCTACTTTTTTTTTCTTTTCTTTTTTTTTTTTTTATTAACTTGAGTATTTCTTATATACATTTCGAGTGTTATTCCCTTTCCCAGTTTCCGGGCAAACATTCCCCTCCCCCCTCCCCTTCCTTATGGGTGTTCCCCTCCCAACCCTCCCCCCATTGCCGCCCTCCCCCATAGACTAGTTCACTGGGGGTTCAGTCTTGGCAGGACCCAGGGCTTCCCCTTCCACTGGTGCTCTTACTAGGATATTCATTGCTACCTATGGGGTCAGAGTCCAGGGTCAGTCCATGTATAGTCTTTAGGTCGTGGCTTAGTCCCTGGAAGCTCTGGTTGCTTGACATTGTTGTACTTTTGGGGTCTCGAGCCCCTTCAAGCTCTTCCAGTTCTTTCTCTGATTCCTTCAACGGGGGTCCTATTCTCAGTTCAGTGGTTTGCTGCTGGCATTCGCCTCTGTGTTTGCTGTATTCTGGCTGTGTCTCTCAGGAGCGATCTACATCCGGCTCCTGTCGGTCTGCACTTCTTTGCTTCATCCATCTTGTCTAATTGGGTGGCTGTATATGTATGGGCCACATGTGGGGCAGGCTCTGAATGGGTGTTCCTTCAGTCTCTGTTTTAATCTTTGCCTCTCCCTTCCCTGCCAAGGGTATTCTTTTTCCTCATTTAAAGAAGGAGTGAAGCATTCACGTTTTGATCATCCGTCTTGAGTTTCGTTTGTTCTAGGGATCTAGGGTAATCCAAGCATTTGGGCTAATAGCCACTTATCAGTGAGTGCATACCATGTATGTCTTTCTGTGATTGGGTTAGCTCACTCAGGATGATATTTTCCAGTTCCAACCATTTGCCTACGAATTTCATAAACTCGTTGTTTTTGATAGCTGAGTAATATTCCATTGTGTAGATGTACCACATTTTCTGTATCCATTCCTCTGTTGAAGGGCATCTGGGTTCTTTCCAGCTTCTGGCTATTATAAATAAGGCTGCTATGAGCATGGTGGAGCACGTGTCTTTTTTATATGTTGGGGCATCTTGTGGGTATATGCCCAAGAGAGGTATAGCTGGATCCTCAGGCAGTTCAATGTCCAATTTTCTGAGGAACCTCCAGACTGATTTCCAGAATGGTTGTACCAGTTTGCAATCCCACCAACAATGGAGGAGTGTTCCTCTTTCTCCACATCCTCGCCAGCATCTGCTGTCACCTGAGTTTTTGATCTTAGCCATTCTGACTAGTGTGAGGTGAAATCTCAGGGTTGTTTTGATTTGCATTTCCCTTATGACTTAAAGATATTGAACATTTCTTTAGGTGTTTCTCAGCCATTCGGCATTCCTCAGCTGTGAATTATTTGTTTAGTTCTGAACCCCATTTTTTAATAGGGTTATTTGTCTCCCTGCGGTCTAACTTCTTGAGTTCTTTGTATATTTTGGATATAAGTCCTCTATCTGTTGTAGGATTGGTAGAGATCTTTTCCCAATCTGTTGGTTGCCGTTTTGTCCTAACCACAGTGTCCTTTATGCAGGTGCTCTTAATGGGTGTCTCTAGAATTGTGTTTATGAGCGCTTGTCAGCCTGTCACTGTGCTGGGCATCAAACTATGGCTTTCTGCATGAATAGCAATCACTTTTAATGGTGGAACCCTCTCTTGACACTGTGTCTGCTTTTCTAATGAGAATTCTTGCAGATTAAGAGTGCTAAGCTAACCTGGGAGGTTCTTGTGTCCCCCCCATGATCACATCCCAGTTGGGTCTTCTGCACTTGGGAACAAATGTTCTGACCATTTATCAAATGGCAAAGGTAATCTAGGTAAATTAATTTAATCCTCACAACAACACTATGACCTACACATGCTATTGGCATTTTAACAAAGGTCAGAGAAGTTACATCTCTGAAGCAGAAGCATGAAATTCCAAAGTGTATGCTGTTGTTGCTAAATGAAACTATCCCCATGGGGATCCTCATTATGTGGCTGAGAGGTCAGTTGAGTTGTTCTGTACAACATATACTGACATTCTTTCCCTGGGTATCAACTGCTGAGAGATATCACAGTGTGGCATAAGACTGGCACTTAAGCATCCCTGTCCACCTTCCCATTGTTAAGATTTATGACTCTGCTAATTTCTTGGCCAAGTCCAAAGCACAGCATTGAGCCTTTTAGTCCTTTTGAGAAGCAGCTGTGTTGTGAGCTCTGGGTATCTTGGTTTCCTCGTGCCATGTTAATCTTCTGGCTCTTTATCTGTTCAAGGTGCTAAAGAAGCATGGGCATCTGGCTGATTTGGTCTCTTGGAAGTGAGGTCCCAATTGTAGAATGGGGAAAAATAATACAGATGGTGCAAGGCTTGATTGCCATTTGTCATGTCTGTAGCCACTTCTTGAGTGTGAATGCCATTTAAAATGGAAGTTTAAAGCAACAGTTTAAAGGTAAATTGTGTCAGAATAGTAAAAGAGTCATTAGAGAGCTAGTCTTGTATGGCTTACTTCATAACTAGAAATAGCAATGGGAAAGGAGATAGCCATCACAAGAATTACAGTGAACTAGAATGAACTTATGCCCAATGGAACCTACTCATTTCCTTTCTTGATACGATGATCACGAGATAGCGTAGTAAGAAGAGTTAAATTATATTTTAACAATAGTTCCTTAATTCGCAGGTGAAATCTAATATTCTATCTATCTTATTACAGCTTTTAACATGCTACGAATAAAGTTGTCAAATTAACAATACCCATTAAAGCTGTTAAAATGAGTATTTAACGTGGTTTCACTACACTTTCACGATACACAAAATATTCTAGTCTTTACAATCTACCTTGCAGGGCTATGTTTGCCTCACCAGAGGACTACACTTCAGTGCTCTCAAGCTATAGAAAGATCTTGAGAAGAATGGAAAGAAGAAGCCACAGGGATTTAGGTGTAGGAAGGCAGATTAAAAGCTGCCTATGTGAGACTTGGCAAAGAGAATTAAAATAACAAAGAATACAGTCTATTTTAAAGAGACAGAGAGCCAAAGAGTAGCGGCAACCACAGGGAATGAGGACAGCGGGATAAGGGATAACTTGGAGACACAGAAATGGGAGGAATTCAGCAGGCCATGCCCTGGGGGGCGGGGTGGGGTGGAGGAGGGGGGCAGCACACCTGGCAAAGGAAACGGAGATGCTACTTGTAATCCAGGCAGCCCTGATGAAAAAGATTCTGTAGGTCTTCCTGGTCTTCCTGTGGAGTTCCTTTGTTTCTATCCCCTTGGAGATTCACAGTCCTTTCTCCTATTCTTTTATAGGAATTCCCCAAGGATCCATTGTTTGGCTGTGGGTGTCTGTACCTGTCTGAGTCAGCAGCTGAGCCTTTCAGAGGCTCCTGTTCCTGTCTGCTAGGGACTGGTGCTTGCCCATGGGATGGATCTCAAGTTGGGCCAGGAATTGGTTGCCCATTCCCTCAGTCTCTGCTCTCTCCCCTGCGCCTGCATTACTTGTAGACAGGTTAAATTTTGGGTTGGAGGTTTTGTGGGTGGGTTGGTATTTCTATTGCTACACTGGGGTTCCTGTGTAAATATAGGAGGTAGACTCTTCAGATTCCATATCCCCAATGTAGTGAATCAAAGCTAAGGTCACCCCCATTGGTTCTTTGGCGCCTCCCTTGTCCCAGGCCATGCCTCAGACTGGTGAGCTTGAACCCAGCATGGGTTCTGGTAAGACAGTGATGTCTCCACAGGACAAATAAATCAGCCATAGAGAGAATTCCTGTTTGTCTTTTAGTCTGTAAGGGTGGTGGTGGCTGGGTGGCATCTGGCAGGGAATCTCTGGCTTGAAATTGAGCCCTAGTGGGACTGAGAACAAGGAACAATCACAAGTCAGAGGACTTGAAGTAAACTTGCCTCCGCCCCAGGGTGAGAGCCACAGGAAAGGTTGTGGAAACTGGAAGGCTCAATGTTGACAAATCGAAAGGATCATGGGGCAAGGCTAGGCTGAGTCAGGGAAGTTTGTGATGGCAAGTGAACCCATTGTTGGTGGCCAGTAGCTGACCTCTGGACCTGGGAATAACTTTGGAATGATAACCCTGGGTTTGAGATCCCAGAAGGAGCAGTCTCTGGGCATCTTACCTGCCCTAAGGTTCAGTGCTGTAGCGCCAAAGAACTCTTGACATCAGATTGCCTACTTTAAACAGGGTGCTTTATTCGTTTATTTTTATATTTATTTATTAATTTTTAAACTTGAAAAATGTTTTTATTCAATATATTCTAATTCTGATTTCCCCTCCCTTATCTCCTTCCAGATCCTCCTCATCCATCCAACTCCGGGTCTTTTTTCTCTCTCTTAAGAAAACAAACGAGCAAGTAAAAAAGACAAACAAACGAGTAAAATAAATGAACAAGCAGGCAAACAAAACGAATAAACAAAAGGAAGCAAAGAGCAATCAAACACCTGCGAGTGCACACACACGCTTGCACCGACACATGTATACACAGATATATACACAGTCACATAGACACATGCACACACACACATTTGCACAGACACAAACACACACACATGCTCACATATACATACACATACCATGCACACACTCAGATACACAAACACATACACAGACCATACAGACACACACAAAGCCACCATAAAAATAAAATAAAAATCTGAAGCCATAATATACAAGCAAGATCAGTAAGGTGAGAAAGACATCTCCATAGGTACCACTGAGTTTAGTTTGTGTTGGCCATTACTGCTGGTTATGGAGTCTGCCTTAAATGTGGTTTGAATATCCACGAAGGCTCTCTTGGAGAAACTGATTTTCCTTCTGTGAGTGGTTATCAATTGGCGATAGTGACTGGGTTAGGACTGGTGTCCACTTCCTTATCTCAGCCCTGGAACCTCTTCTGGTTTGGATGTGTGCGGGCCCTGTGCACAATGCCATGGTTTCTGTGAGCATCCGTCCTCTGTGTCTGGAAGACATTGTTTTCTTGGTATTATCCATCCCCTCTGGTTCTTACAATCTTTCTGCCTCTTCCCAGAGTTCTCTGAGCCCTGACGGGAGGGGTTTGATGAAGGGCTCCTGTTTGGGGAGAATCTTAGAGGGTTTGAGAGTATAGAGATGGGACTGCCTAGGCAGACCACAGGCTCATGTTTGCTTCTTCCAAACATTCTCTGAGAAACTCCTAGTCTATAACATAGACTACCACAGAATATGTGACTTTAAATCTCAGAAGAGTGAGAGAAACTACCCAGCAAACTGCAAAGCTAAGGGAGTCAGGCAGAGGCTCCTGGTATGCAGGAAGGGAAACTTCAAAGGTAAATGGAGCTCTGGCAGATATCTGGTAGCCTATCCCGGGAAAGACAAGAGGCTACACGTGTAGCTAACCCTCATATCCTTGCCCCTCCACCCATCTCACGAACTTCAATTTTATATGACCCAAAAGAAGATATTTGAATATTCCATCTTTTTCTCCACTTGATTTCCCTTTTCTCTTGCTTGACTCATTTTTATTTCAAAAATTACAAAAAGCTTTTTATTGTAATTTAGTTTTAATTTCCCATATTAGAGTTACCTAATTTTGTTTATCTTTTTTTTTTATTATCAGGCCTGTCCTCCTTTTCTCCCTCCCTCCTGACCTTTTCCTTCCTATCTTTCCTTTTTCTTTTTCCCCTCCACAGTATTTTCCCCACTTTCTTTTTTTTTCTTTTTATCATATTCAGTCGACATTCATTATCATCTTCAGTGGATAAAGACAATGTTTTCATGTATGACATCAAAAGCAAAAATAGAATAATAGAATTGCACAGCAATGGATCCCAGAGAATGAGAAGACAACTATGAAATGGGTAAGAGATCTTACAATGAAGGAGCTGCATTAGTTACTTTTCTGTTGCTCTGATAAAACTCCATGACCAAAGCCACTTAAGGAAGAAAGAGTTTATTTTGGCCAGGACTGTATAAGAAGAGTAACTGAACACAAGCCTGGGAGCCAGTCCATAAGTAATGCTGCTGTATGGTTTCTACTTCAAGGTCCTGCTTTGAGTTCTTGCCCTGACTTCCTTCAGTGATAAATTTTTTTTTGAAATATGAAGAAGATATTTAATAAAATAATGAGAGTACTTTGATTATTAACTATTTCAAGGCACATCATGTATCCCACTAACTATCACTAAATCACAGAGGCATAAGATAACAATGGGCCTGAGGACATGGCTCAGTAGATGCATCTCTATAAACACAATATTCTCAGATCATTTCCTAGTGCCCAGGATGTGCAGGCCTGGAATGCCAGCATATGGGAGGAAGAGTGGGACATAATCCTCAGCTATTTGGCATTTTTCAAGAGGCCAGGCTGGGATGAATGATACATCTTCAAGGAATAACAAACCCCAGAAACTTGTATAAGCTTGTAAGCAGATGACAATTACTAAGATTAGTTATATGATTCCAGATTTCATGTCCTTTTTCTGTTACTATCCGTGAATCTTTTTTTTTTTATTAACTTGAGTATTTCTTATATACATTTCGAGTGTTATTTCCTTTCCCGGTTTCCGGACAAACATCCCCCTCCCCCCTCCCCTTCCTTATGGGTGTTCCCCTCCCCCTCCCCCCATTGCCGCCCTCCCCCCAACAATCTAGTTCACTGGGGGTTCAGTCTTAGCAGGACCCAGGGCTTCCCCTTCCACTGGTGCTCTTACTAGGATATTCATTGCTACCTATGGGGTCAGAGTCCAGGGTCAGTCCATGTATAGTCTTTAGGTAATGGCTTAGTCCCTGGAAGCTCTGGTTGCTTGGCATTGTTGTTCATATGGGGTCTCGAGCCCCTTCAAGCTCTTCCAGTTCTTTCTCTGATTCCTTCAACGGGGGTCCTATTCTCAGTTCAGTGGTTTGCTGCTGGCATTCGCCTCTGTGTTTGCTGTATTCTGGCTGTGTCTCTCAGGAGAGATCTACATCCGGCTCCTGTCAGCCTGCACTTCTTTGCTTCATCCATCTTGTCTAATTGGGTGGCTGTATATGTATGGGCCACATGTGGGGCAGGCTCTGAATGGGTGTTCCTTCAGTCTCTGTTTTAATCTTTGCCTCTCTATTCCCTGCCAAGGGTATTCTTGTTCCGCTTTTAAAGAAGGAGTGAAGCATTCACATTTTGATCATCCGTCTTGAGTTTCATGTGTTCTAGGCATCTAGGGTAATTCAAGCATTTGGGCTAATAGCCACTTATCAATGAGTGCATACCATGTATGTCTTTCTGTGATTGGGTTAGCTCACTCAGGATGATGTTTTCCAGTTCTGACCATTTGCCTACGAATTTCATAAAGCCGTTGTTTTTGATAGCTGAGTAATACTCCACTGTGTAGATGTACCACATTTTCTGTATCCATTCCTCTGTTGAAGGGCATCTGGGTTCTTTCCAGCTTCTGGCTATTATAAATAAGGCTGCGATGCACATAGTTTTCCCCACTTTCTTTGTCCTGTTTAAAACATTGATTCTTCTCCATTCTTCCTTTCAGGTCACACTTCCTGTACCTCATTCATTTACTGTTTCTTTATTTTACCCTAACGATGCTTTTACTTGGTTTCATACCCTACAATGGGGCTTTTATTTTCCTCTTCTATGATTGCTGGTTGTCTAGCAGTGGATTTCTGGGATCATTTACCATAGCTTGTTTTCTCCTCACTGATTTTTTACTAGGGATTGGTTGGTCTTTCAGCAGTAGACTCACTAAGATCTCAAAGTAAACCAGAAAATGTAGCCCGCCAAGGGTTATTAAAGTTGCAACATAAAAACATAAGAACCATTGAAAAACTAAAGGTAATATGATCCCTTACAAAGACCATAATTTCTCAATTCAGAGATACTAAAATTGGTAAAACACTAGGTGTTAAATTAAATTTAACCCATCCTATACTGTTATTGTTATTGTTCTTGGTTGCTCACTAGAACTAGATGGTAAGACTCTCATTCTCAACACATGTTGGTCACAGGGCTTGAAGAAATCAAACTGTTACTGAACTAACCACTTCTTGCCTATTAGATAGCTTTAAGAGTGCCGGACTGTGTTATCCACGTTGCTGGGGAACAGATCCATCAACCATCAATAGTCTTTCCAGCTGTGAGTAACAGGAGTGGCCAGTCTGGCAAGACATGCCCACTGATGTATGAATGTTGGTAGGGTGGCTCTCTAATAGAAGTTAAGGCTTTCTCTAGAAAAAAGAACTTATACCTGGTATGGTAAATTCAGTGAAGAACTCTTGGTTGGGGTTATAGATTGTAAGGGGAACCTACTCCTAGTATTTGGCTAAGTAAAGAGAGCATCAAAATGCCGTCTAAATACTTCTAGAATAGTGTAATTGTTATCCCTTAGAGGAAATTCTTCTTATAGGAAACAGTGGCTAATATAGAGACTTACAACTAGTCAAAGTCTGCAGAACAAGTGGCTGCAGTGATATAATGTCTCGTATGTTATCAGATCTTAGTATGATTTGGATTCAATAGTAAGGAGAAAACTCAGAAAATGTTCAGATACATGGAAATTGTACAATGTATTGTTGACTGCCCGGTATGAGGATGTTAAACCATTACTAAAATCAAATGAAAGGGAAAGCAAAACGTACTTGATCTTTAGAGATATGACAAGAAGCAGTTCAAAGAGGAGATGTTACAGCTAGAAGTACCTATATTAAAGATCTCAAATAAAGGACTTAATGGTGTACCTTGATATCTTAGAAAAACAAGGACAGTTTCCATGAAAATTCCATATTAGATTGCAAGAAATAATGAATATCAAGGAAAATTAGTGAAATGGAGATGAACACAATTCAGTTCAAAGAATCAATAAAACCAAAAGTTGATATTGCAGCAAACAAACTATATCAACAAATCCTTAGCCAAACTAATAAAAAGAGAGAAAAATCAAATTATTAAAATTAGAGATGAAAATGAAGACACTATACCTGATATTAACACAATCTGGTAGATCATAAGAATACTTGAAATAATTATGTTTCTTTGACAACTGGAAAATAAAGAAGAAATATACAACTTCTTAGACACATATGAAAAACTAAAACTAAATGAAGAATCTACAAATTACTTATATAGTCTTGCAATAACAAAAACTAAGGACAATATAGATGGACTACTGAACCTACCAAACCTTTAAAAGAACTAGCACCAAAGGTCTCAAACTGTCCCCTAAAACAGAATGGAAAAATCACAACCAAAGTGTTATTTAAGTAGGAACACCCTGATTGCCCAGATAATAACACAAGTCACAGTAGGGACCAATTTCTGTAGTGAACAAGGACATGTTATTAAGAACAAAAACTTGGAATAAGATACTTTTAAACAAAGTTCAAGGACATCTTAAAAAGTGTAGAAAGCATGAACAAGTTGGTTTCATTCCAGGGATGAAAATGTGTTGCAGCACATGCATATTAATACAGGTAATAGAGTGAAGGATAGAAATATGATTGTGTCAATAGATATTGAAAAGGCTCATGACAATCAGTAGATTTTATGCATGTCAAGAATCAACATGTCGAGAAAAAATTTAAAAAGAGTTCTCTCACAATAGATCTAAAAAATTTATAATCATAACCAAGGAGGTGAAAGGCCTCTAAAATAACAATTTTACAGTATCCCAAAAAGAAACTGGAAATACTAGAAGATAAAAGGACCCCTCTCACTTCCTGTGCTCCTAGATCAATGAAATTAAATGTGTGAAAATGGCTATGTTATCAAAACAATCAATTTTCAATTCAATTATGAACTTCCAATAGCATTCTTTATGGGACTAGAAAAAACAATCTTCAATTCTCATGAAGACACAAAGTGCCCAGAATAGCCAAAGAAATCGCAATATTTGATCTATTAACTGTATTATCGGGTCGGGATGCTGACAGAAAGTAAGACACACAGACCAGTGAAATAAACCCATATAACTCATCCAATTTTGGCAAAAGTGTCAAAGATAAACATTGGAGAAAAAAACCTCTTCAAGGAATGGTAGCATGAAAGCCAGATGTTCACACAGAGAGTGAAAGGAGATCCAGATTTCTTGTTCCCCTCCCAACAAAATTCAATTCAAAATGCTCTAATGTGAAACCTAAAACACAAGCAACTGGAGGAAAATACAAAGAAAACATGTGGAGACATTGGCAAGGCAAAGAGTTTCTGTAAAGGACTTCAATCGTTCAGGAAACAATCATAAACATTGACCAAGAAGATTGCATGAAAGCCAAAAGCTTCTGCATAGCAACATAAATAGGAAGTAGAGGGAAAAGACAGTTTGTAGGTCATATGTCTTAGGAAAATACTGCTATTATTCAGCTAAAGGAACATAACAATAAAATGACTTCTTCAAGACAGGTTTCTGTGAGTAGCCCTGGCTGTCCTGGAACTTACTCTGGCAACCAGGCTGACCTCGAACTCACAGACACACACCTGCTTCTGCCTCCGAGTGCTGGGTTCAAGGCATGAGTCACCACTGCCTGGCTATAAAATGACTTCTTATGATATACTGCTATACACACAGTTCAAATTCATCACAGAAACCTTGTCTTGCACTAGATGGTAATTAGTAGAGAGTTCCACAACTGGACAATATTCAGACAATGAGAGATTTTGGAGAACTTGGTCCTAAATGGGATATCCTTACTTCCCCCCTGCCCTGTTCCCACTCCAAGGCTTGGGGATCTATGTGGAAGAGGAAACAGAGAGACTATAAGAGCCAGGCATGGTAGATGATTTCAAGGAAACTGTTTTCTAGACACAACAGGACTGACACACATATTAATGATCAAAGACTATATAGCATGCAAAGGCTTACACAGAGAATGAGGAGTGGACATAAAGTCCTACCCTCGGCCAAGAAGCTATTTGCAATTGGTACCTTGGTACCTTGGTACCTGCTAGGAAAGAAAAAAAATAATCAGTTTCCCCCAGTGCCATGTCACTCCAAGCACACTCCGGGCAGGCCCCATGCCCAGTAGTAGTTGGCAAACACAGAACAGGCCCATTGCTTTGTTGTCTGCTTTTTGTTTTGTCTCATTGTGGTTTTATTTGTTTTGATTTTCAGTTTGTTTTTGTTTTTATTGGAGAGAGAGAGAGAGAGAGAGAGAGAGAGAGAGAGAGAGAGAGAGAATATGAAGTCGAGAGGGTAGGAAGAAACAGGGAAGAGTTGAGGTAGGGAAAAGAGTATGATCATAATATACTGTATATAATTTTCTCAAACAAATAAAAAGGAGATAGTTCATAGAATGGAATAAAAATATTTATAAACTATGCACTCAACACGAGATTACTTTTTAGAGTCTACAAAAATGTTCAAAATTTAAAGACCTAAAATCCAAATTATTTAATGAAGGGACATGTAGAGATAATTTTAAAAACAGAAAAGGGGGGGGGAGAGGGAGAGGGAGAGGGAGAGAGAGTGGGGAGAAGGAACACTCAAGATTAATGGAGCTTTGAGTCCATTTTCCCATGCTTCTCCAGGCCCTCAACAATATACTTTAGGAATGCGCCAGACAGACTTGCTAACACACTGTACCGGACATTGATTTGTTAAATAACACCCTCCCTTGCCCTCTGCTTTCAAGCAAACTTTCTAGAGTAGTAAAAGCAGGGAAGACCTATCTATTGGGAAGAACCCCTAACACATTTCCAGGGTAGAACTCTGTCTTGTCCAAAAGGGCCTTTCTTTTTAAGGGTTGCAGGGAAACTAGACACTGCAACTTTTATCTAATGTTGTTGGCATTTATTTGGAGCAAATTAAGCCCTTAGGGCTGGATGGGGTTGAGCGCAGGAGGATTCCACCAACTGCTCCAATTCTTTCTCTTGTAGCAGCTTGGCCATAACGTTCAGTTGTAGGTGGGGTCAATCCAAGGGTTCCATCTGGCATCATAGTGGCAGGTGCTGTAGGAACTGGAGCATTGGGTGGCACAGGAGCAGGGCGATGGCTCCTCTATTTTCTCTGCCCATAGAACCACCCACAGCCACATCCTCCAATGACCTACCCCATTTCCTCCATTGACTCCCTGGTGAGAATTCAGACAAATGTCCACAGAGGCTATAGCATACATATGGTTCCCTTATAACTCATATGCGACCCCTTCATGTCCTAAGGAAGACATTTTCTCCTAGAGGTTTGCATTTTAGTATATCTTAAAAATCTTGTGTTAACTTCCCTCCATCTTTTCTTTGATAAGAACTATACTTCTGTGTCTTTGCTGTTGTTGTCCACAGCTTTTCTTGATAGGCCTAGTACAATCTTGGGAACAGGGCGGCTGGGTGTTGAAGGTCTGACAGTAGCTCTCAGTCTTGCTGTGCATTTTTATTGGTGGAGTATGATTTGTTCCTGATACCTTTAACTTGAAATTTTGCTGAGAAATGGAGCAGTAATGCAGTATCATCTTACTAAAATGCATTCGAAGCTTTTCAAAATAAAAGGTTCCTTCTTAATGGTCAAAGTGGAGATCACTTGGGAACACTTGGGAGAAGAGGACCCCTACTACACACTGCTGCTGGGAACATAGACTGTGAAGCTACTATAGAAAGCTGCAGGGAAGTCTCAAAACGGAAGCGTGGAGTACCACGTGACCCACCTGTACTGCTTCTGGGCTCATAATCTGATGCATCTAGGTTGGCTGCCACAGTGATATTCACGTCCCAGGTTACTGTTAGACCATTCACAATATAACAAAGACACAGAGCCAGCCTGGGTTCCCAGCAACACACACATGGACAAAGAGGGTGTGGTACATGTACACTGTGAAGCCTCATTCTACTGTGAGGTCATGTGCAGAAAGATGAGTAGAACAGAAGACAGTTATAGCAAGTGAATTGGTGGAACCAGAGATCATTACTTAAAATGAGGTGAGGCAGACTCAGAAGGGCAACGGCTGTCATGTGTTTTCTCTTGCAGGCAGAATCTAGATTTAAAAAGTAAATGTGTACCTGGGATATGGAAGGAGAAGGGAGACTGTGAAGGAAAAAAAGGGAGCTAAGCTAAACGGGGAGGGTGGGGAGGATAGCAGAAGGTCATATGACCAAAGATTGCATATTGTCTCCTTTGTAAAACTGAGATGTAAGTGTATATTCCCATATCCACAGGGGACGGGAGGGTAAAGGGGACCGTCTGGGAGGAAGAAGAAGCAATCAGCGAGGGTCAGGAACGTGTGGACAGTAGCTGCAAGGAGAAAGATAATGTCACAGTGAAGCTTACTATTTTGTCTACTAACTAAAAAGGCATAAAAGAGAAAAAAACCTTGTGAGCAATGTCTTTACAATGTCAAAACATATGTCCACTCTTGCTGGAAAAGTTGTTGCCTGAGTACACAGTAATTAAGATCTTTTTCCATCTACATGACAGTCGAATTTGGTGGCTTTCTTATTTTAAGCCTGTAGCCTTTGATATTTCTTTTTTTTCTGAAAAAATAAAGTTAACTTTAAATGGCAAGGAAAGGTCATATTGACTCTATCACATGACTCTGAAATTCAAGGATGGAACCCAGGGTTGGCCCTGGTTTCCGATTTCTCCAGATAGAACTTTCTGGGTGATAGCATCTTCCTGTCTTTGTGTTTAGACAAGTGGAGCTGTCTTACTTTCCAAGCCTTTGACTTTGAGTAGATGCCTGACTGAAATAGAAAAGTGATCAAAGGAATCTTACTTTTATCTCTTCCCTTCTTTATAAGGCACAAATACAGTAGTTCAAGTAATTAGCAGGAATTTACAAAGCCGCACAGGGAGGCTTTGGTAATTTATAAAGTATTTTCATGTACATTGTCATCTTTAGTTTAATAGTAGATGTGATACCAGAAAAAATTATAATTAATTAAATAGCACACAGCTTAGTTTTCCATTGTACTTCTAGTTTTCTTTGCTTGTCAGTTGTTTATATGTAACAGGGCTACGTTTCCTACCTGAATAACTTCTGGGTTGTATATTTGGATATGGTAATAGTAAGTTTGTGACTTGGCAATTTGAGGAATGATACAAAATGAATAGGATTTTGTCAAGAAGAGGATTAGGGTTTTGCCTGGGGAAAATTGGTATTTTCTCAGTCTGTGATCATGCTGTCGAAGCCCCAAAAGTAATTCCAGTCTCCCGAATGTCTTCAAAGCCATGCAACATTATTTTTACTGTGGAGAATGTGAGGACTTCTCAGGCGCAGATGGGCTGCTCAGGTGATGTTCTGATAAACATTTGCTATTCATGATGGCAGACTGGGAGCTGGAGGAAACGCCTGGTAGACCTCGAGGTAGGATTCAAGGCCACAAACCAAGGGCACACACATACTTGTGAGGCCAGCGGAGTAGACTGTGTGACATTCGAAGATAATGCTTTTTGTTCTCCTGAGCATTATATTTTGTTCTTTTAAAATTAAGTGCAGGAATAAATATTTCATGTTTTTTCCCTCTGATACTGTGAAGGGGATATAGAAGTCATGATATAACATATAAAATGTAGAAATCATGATAACATGTTCTATGACAAGGGAGAGCAATGAAAGGAATGAATCTAGAGTCCTGCTAGCCCCTGCTTCATGGTGCTAGCTGTTCCAATAGGGCCATTTATTTTCTTATTACATGAAAGAGAATAGGTTTATATGAGTTAATATGCAAAATACGAGTGTTTTCAAGCTTTATGTTGAATTCTAGTGGGATGTCAAATTCACTTACTTTTGAAAACAAACACAGTGCTATAGTTGAGAGTTCAGTAGAGATCCACAGGGGAACTTTGGCAATTTATAAATTATTATCATGTACACTGCCATCTTTATTTTAATATTAGATGATGCCAGAAAATTATAATTGATTAATTAATATCTGGCTTAAGAAGATTAGAAGTAAAAATGCAAAATCAAAATTAATATTTATTTGTTTATTTGTGTGTGTGTGTGTATGTGTGTGTGCTTCTCTCTGTGTGAATGTCAGATGTGTGTGTGTATGCCTGCTGAGGCCAGAAAAGGTCATTGGGTGTCCCACAGCCAGAGCCACAGGCCATTGTGAGCTGCCTTATTTGGGTGCTGAGAACTGAAATTGAGTCCTCTGGAGGAGTAGGAAGGTCTCAACTGCAGAGCCATCTCAACAGCCTCCAAATTTGTTACTATTTTTAATATGTCAAGTTTGTGTCCAATATACATCATCCACTTGCATTCTTAGATACAGTCTGATTCAATAAAAGTGCCGCTAAATCTTGAACTATAATTTTGATCTGAAGTTTGTTTCTCAAGCGAAGGCTGTGGGTGAGGTTTTCTTAATAAATACTGGAAATAAAAAAGGATGCAGATTTATGACATCTAAAGGAGCAGGGAGAACATGGCAGAACCAAGGTAGAGAAAGTAGCTAAGTCAGGCTTTATGATTTCATATGTTTTGATTTTTAATTTATAAAATTTCTGCAGTCTGTACCTGTCAAATGTGTTTTGACAGGTATTGTGTGGCAGTGCGGATTACAAGGAACGTTTTGACATGCATATGAGAGGCAGTCCTAAGTGTCAGTGCGAAGGGAAAGTAAATGAATATATAGACTTTCTATTTCCCTCGCACAATCAGAATATGATTCCTTAGGCCTATTTGCAGCAGACACTCTGCCGTGACAGATGTGTAACACTGTAGAGTTTGAAAATGCTGCATCCCAGCTCAGCTTCATTAAAACAGGCTGAGAGACCCACTGGACCTGCAGAGAGGCAGCCCGTTTGCCGGGGATGCCACGTTTTATAGCCTATGAATCCCACACATCTTGTTAGAGTTGTCTGTCACTAAACTTACTGGAATATATGTGCTGTATATGCAAAGTCAATGCAGAGAAGTAATTGTGGGCCTGCTTTAAAGTCTGTGGGGGATTGAAAACATGAATGGAATCTTGGTGGGGTAACTCATTTCTGGGAATACAGTGGTCTCAGTTGATATAGGGATTAGGTTTGATTGGATTTATGAATGGAGTAAGATAAGAATTCGGGGCAACAATTATAGTGGAGGTTATAGTCAACCTGAATAAGAAATTAAAGGAAAAAAATAAAAGAAATGAAGAAAAAAGATACAGGACTTACTATGTTGAAGACAAATTTATGAGAGAAGTGAAAGCTTGTGCAATGACATGCCCTTGCAGGGTAAGACTTAACTATTTCTGTCCCTTAATTCCTTTTGTGTCCATTAGATATGAGACTTCAGACTGCTAGATTTTATATTTTTAGATATTAAACAACATCTTTGACTGAAAAAAAACCTAGACATTACTGTACACAGTTCTTCTGTAACAAAACCAAACTTTAATAATACATCTGGAGTTCTTTTGTTTACCCTGTATTTTTAGGTTCAATTTTTACATTTAGGTACATTAGGTAGGTAGAAATGTACAAATGTAGGAAGGCAGCAAACTTAACTTATTAATTTTTATTAATGTATTTTCTACATTGACAGTTTCATACATTACATAAATACATTATATATACATATACATATATACAAATACATAAATATACTCATACATACACGCATACACATAATACATTCATACATGCATGCATATATATATTCATACACATAATACAGGCACAGTGTATATATATAACTAGTTATACATGCATACATATACATACACATAATACATGTACATATATACTCATAACCACATAATACATGCACATGCACATAATATATGCACACATATATACATGTAACTATATAATACATGCTGACACACATGCATACATTTATACAAGCATGCATATACATAATACATACATTCATACATATAGACAGACATACATTCTGCTTGCTTTCCTCACTCTACCTTCCTTTTTTCTCCCTCCCATCCTTGTGAGTATAAACAGCTGCTTAGAGGGTAATTTGATGATGTGTCAACTCATTAAACCACAATAAGAAGCTACCCTAAAGGGCTAACATCTCCCCAGTCATAGATTTTTGGAGATGAGCTCACAGGACTAGGCATGGATTCCCTCTTGTGGAGCTGGGAGTCACCCTATAACAGTCCTGTCATGATTGCTATTGGGCTCACTGGTGATGTCTGAACTTCACGTTTATCCTAAAACTCCCAAGGAAGGCTCACATGCCATGTATCATGTCACAAATTATTCTTAGAGTAACAAAAAGGCCTCTAGACATGCTATTAAAGTTCAATTTCATTTAATGCCTAAAATTAAGGACCCAAGAGGTTTAGTAATGTACCAGCTGGTGACCACTGAATTTGCAGTTGGTGTGTACCAAGTCTGGCATGATTAAATCCCTGGTGAAAGAAAAACAAGTGAAAAGTACAGCATGTCCCTTTTCTTCTGGGACCACGTTCCAAAATGTCCTTCGAGGCTTGAAATTGTACAAAACCGAATCAAAATACACTTTCCTCCCTCTCTATACATAGGATTATGAGTAATTTTATCTTATAAACTAGGCATGGTAAATTACAATAAGAGTAAGGTAGAATAATTGTAACAATGTGGGGAAAGTTGTTTAAAACATGGAGTTTTTATTTTTTAAATTTCTGGAAGTTTCTACTTAATATTTTTGGATCGAAGGTAGCTGGAGCTGTTGGGACAGGTCCTAACAGAAGTAAGCAGCTGTCTTGATTTGATTGAAGTCCTTGGAGGGAACGGACTATACCATGTACTCTCTGCCTGATAAAATGTTGAAAGAAGGAAATTTAGATGCAGGAGTCACCATGGCACTTCCTGTATATAGTTTGTTATTTGACTACTTTTTGTGAAAGGGAGCACTAAAGTTTATCATTTGAATTTTGAATCCTATTCATAGTAAAATCATGCTGAAAGCGTGTCTGAGGAGACAACTGCCCCACCATAATCTGGACCAGCCTTTCGCGCTCTCCTCCTCCACATGTGTACTACAGTGGCACAAGTGATCAGGGACAGCATGTGCTCGGCAATCTTTATAGCAGTGTCATGGAGTCATTTTATGTCTTTTGACTCAAATAATAAAAAAAATTGTGACTTGCATTTTATGTCTCTACTCTTAATTGGTTTTCTTCAGTAATTAATTTTATTGAAATTTATAATTTACGATCAACCCGTGATGGAAAAACAATAACACAATTGCTCCTGCCCCACTCATCATCAGACAGACATTTTTCAGAGAATTTTTACTCTGCTAAATAACAGGCAATTCTCCAAACTACTCACAATCAAGAATAAAAAGCTCACATATTTAAAAATGCATTTTGGGGAAGTAACACAAAAAAGTCCTTGCTAGGTGTTTTTGCTCCCTTCCCATCTTTCAGGCTTAGAGGGTGCCCTCCATTCACCTCTCAGGTAATCCAGCCCGATGGTGAGAGGTCTCAGGAGACCGGATGAGAGAGGGAAGCTGCAAGCTTCCTCGTGACTGACTGTCGTGTCTGGTGTCTCCATTGGCACAGCACAACCCGCAGGGTTGTCTTTGTGGGATTCTGAAGTGCTCTCTTCTTTGTTGGGGACTATATACTGGGGCACGTCAGGGTCATTTCTTGGTAATGCATCCCTATTACCAACATACTCAGGAAAACAGCGACTCACATAGAAAGGAGTAGACGAGTGTAGAAAAAAAATATAATTTAGCATGCAGCTGTGGGCTTTTTGTAATTTTCAGCTCAGGGCTGAGTAGTCTGGACGGGAGAGATTCTTTGGATTGCTCTGTCAGATAGGATAAATCTTTCTGCTTGCAGAATGAACAGTGAACTTAAATGAACATCAGCCGTTCCAGTGCTGGTACACCCAATCCCACACTTCTGACTCTGTTAGCGCTCTCATTGATTTTAATGATGATGTGCAAAGATTCAGTCTGTCACACCTGGACGAGAGACTGCCCTCATAAAATGTGCCCGAAGCTGGTAGATTTTATCAGTGGGCATGGTACCATCAGTACCGTACCAACTCGGGAGAAAAATACTTGTAATTGGCCTAACTCTGGCTGTTTGTGTTTTATCATCTCTCTGGGAAGAGGATGGTCCGATGTCTGCCCGAGTCTGTTTGCTCTCACATGGACACTACCTGGGTGCATAGTCAAAGTTCAATGCCTTATTCTTGTTTTTTATTTTTTAATTATTGTTTTCTTTAAAATTAGCAAACTGTTTATGCAGAAAGTAGTCAAGGGTGGTCTGAGCTATGCACTATTATGAACCAGTGAGCAGCCTGCACATGCTACCCCTGTAGCTGCTTGTGTTCCGAATGCTAAATATGTCCCCCCCCCAAATCTTTTTGTACGAGAGAGTGTGCACATAGCTTCTGGGAGCCTGCCCCCAATTGGTTCTGGTTGGTAAATAAAGATGCCAATAGCCAATAGCTGGGAAGTACAGACTGAAGCAGGATTTTAGGATTCCTGGGTTTGGGACTGGGAAGAAAAGGAGAAGGGAGATCTGCCATGCCTGGTGGAGAGTGTGGACCGAGAAGAGACACAGAGGCCGTGATGTGGTAGAAAAGCAAGGAGAGTGCTCTAAGAAATGTTGGCCCAGAGGGCCGTTCTGGAGCGGCCAAGATGGAGCATAGGGTTTGTAATAACTCGGGATTAACAGCATGCAAGTTAGGCAGTGGCCCAGTTACTGTGCTGTTTAAGGCACATTAAAATATAAAGGCTGTGTGCATGCGTGCGTGTGCGTGTGAGTGTGTGTGTGTGTGTGTGTGTGTGTGTGTGTGTGTGTGTGTGTGTCTTTCATTTGGGAACATAAACCATTGGGGTAGTTAGCAAACCTGCCATTGGAATGTATTTATTTTTAATTATTTCTCCATACCCCCACAGATCGGTTCTGAAGCATTTGTCTTGCTCTTTTCTCTGTACTTGGGGGCCAATTCTGTTCTCATCATTTTTATTTCACTGTCGACACTCACAGAATAAAGTATTTGAATGGGAACACTGGCAGGATCTCTTTTAAGTTTCTGAAATTCACGTTTGGGTGAGTGAATTCCCATTAAGAAAACAAGTATTATATTAAGTGCTATGGGGGTTTCGTGAAGGAGGAAGAAGATATCTTGACCTGTTTGTTCTTCTACATCCAGAGCTACACTTACTACAAAGTACTCATGCAGTATTTTGTCCTTTTATTTTCTAGTAAAGTCACAGGTACTTTTGAGACTCGATAGCCTCTCTCTGTGGGTATTATAGAATTCCTAGAGTTTGAACTGATATTAGGAATATGTTGGTAGAGAGTTGCAGCAGTAGTAGTTGGCAAAACCTTTCTATAACAGTTCACCTTCTCTTTTAAAAACCACATCAAAAAAACATTGCAACATTATTACTAACTAAAGCAATCAGATGCTAATAGATTTCACCTTTCTCTACAATTCTATTAGCCAGGGAGGGTTATATTGTAATGAGTCTCAGCACAGCAGTGAATTTCCTTTGTTGCAACATTCCTGGGTTCTGCCAGGCAGACTATTCTTTAAACTGTATTTGTAACTTCATCACCAGGTAGAAGCATGCCTTGTCTGATAGATACTATCTCAGGCAGTGGGAGGAGCAAGCAGTCATTGTGACAGCTCTCCAAGGTTTCCTTGGAGTGAGAGAGGTCATTTCTACTCACATTTGATGGCCAAAGCAAGTCCCCTGTACATTCGAGTGCGAGAGGGTGGAGAAGTACACTCCCCCAGATGTGTGAAAGGAGAGAATTAGAGCAAGATTTGAGCAACAGTAATACTCAGAGTAACTGCCAGGGGTAGAAGCAAGTGAAGTCACAAGGAAGTAGTCTTTATTCACTGTTAGAATTGGGTGCTTTTTATTACACAGGCTGCTAAACTAGTTGGTAAAATATACAATTTCTTGAGCCAACAGCTGGGTAATACCAATTAATATTAAATGAACTCATACTGGGCAAGACACACTTTCCTTAAACTCTGACACACCTCATAACATGCAGTGCCTGCTTTTGAGAATTTATACAAGGGAAATATATATGTCCCACAGTATTTTCTTTTAAAGATAGAAAATAAGCAATTTATCTATTAAAACAAGACAAATAACGTATCTAAACAGATACTATTGTAATATAGATATATTTTCTCTTGAGGGCCCAAAACAATGGATTCGATTATGACATTTTCATGAATGTCTGTAACATACTTTCATGTGTGTCATGCCTATGCTATCTGATCAAGATAAGGAAACTAGTGTAAAGATTTTTCATATGTAAAAGTACATAAAGAGAAAAAAGATAACTAAACTATTAAAAAAACCAATTCGGTCAATGTTAAAAAGTTATAGGGTATTTTTCTTCTTTAAAATTTAAAAGTTTCTGAAGTCTCTTATATTGACTATATATTTTCTTTAAAATTGAAAAGAGAAATAAAATTAATTCATAGTCATTTATCTTTTATTTCTGGAGGTGATCAGGGGAAGAATGATGCTTTAAGTGATTGAATAAAACTTTACAGAAAGAAAACAAAGCTTATTCTGTCTCCTTATCTATCTGTCTGTCTGTCTATCTGCCCATCTGTCTATCTATAGTCATTATTTATTCCCCTTCCAGCCCTTCCCCTCCCTCCTCCTCCAGTCCATTCTTCAGTTTTTGCTCAGAAAGGGTGGGAAGCTAATTTTGAATTGGCAATTATGTTGCAAAGCTGTCTTGAACCAAAGCATGAACAGTGTCCGGTTAAGGTAGTGATCTCAGTGTCTGGTTACGGTAGTAATCGTTGTGACATTTAAGTTGAAACAAGGGCATGAGCCTGTCAAAAATGGACTCATTTGCAACTAGTGTCGGCTAGTTTCAGAAGCTGTCAGAGGGAGTGGAGGGAGAAGCATTCTATCACATACACATTAAAACATTTCCTTTGAACAGAGGACTTGGGGGTTCACTTTGGCTGGCTAAGAAAATTAGTGCCTGGGAAATATTTTCGGTGACTGCACCTAGTTTAAGCATTCGTCAACAGGTTTCTTTAGTCTTAGTTGACTGTAGTGCAAGGCTTTTCTTTTCTTTTTTTTTTCTTTTTCTTTTTTTCGGAGCTGGGGACCGAACCCAGGGCCTTGCGCTAGCTAGGCAAGCGCTCTACCACTGAGCTAAATCCCCAACCCCCGTGCAAGGCTTTTCTATGTGAAAGAAAATACTCAATGGCCCATTTATTTATTTTAAACTAGGCATCTGTTTTCTCTCCTCCTCCTCAAACACCAGTATCAAATAGTCAAGTTTACAATTCTTTTATAAATCATGCGTCTTATATTAGTTTTTAGAGGCTGCAGGTGAAATAAGTATTAAGATAAGAGCTATTTTTCATTTCCTGAGTGTGGGTAAACTTCTGGCAATCAGGTGGGACGTTTTTTGCTTGTTATTGATGACCCAGAGAAACCACTCCTTATGTCAAGGGTACTGGAGTCAGCCACGGATATTCTTATGTATTTAGTTATAGGCCTTTCAACTGCGAGTTAAAACCCCGTGCACGTCCACAAGACACAATTTTCTTGTACTTTTAAACATAAACTTGAAGAACGTGGGCTGTTCTTCACCATGGAATTGGAATTTTTAATAAACTTGTACTGTACTTGATTAATGCTGTGGCTTACTTTGTGGACAGTTTTTTAAAAAGCAGATTTAGAGAGTATTTCACTTATAAACAATTGTTCTTTGGCGTAGTTCTAATTCAGCTACATGCTTTTATTTTTCTTTTTAAAATTCATTTTTGTACATTTTAATTGAAATATAATTATGTTGTTTCTCCCTTCCAATTTCTCTGTCTGTTTCCCAAGTCCTCCCCTCCACCTCCTTCCATTTCTCCTCACCTTCCAATTGTACTCTTCTTTCTGATTATTATTGTTACACACACACACACACACACACACACACACACACACACACACATATATATGATCAAATATAAAAAATAAGCCAGCTGAGTCCATTTTTGATCGTGTGTATATGGTTTGTGTGTATATGTTTCACTTTATACCTTATATCCCTGAGAGAGGCTAACTCTCCCCCTCCCAGCAGTCATCATTGCCTGTAGTTCCTTGTCCTGGGGTGTGATTCTATGAGATTCCCCTTCTTTATTTCCCCGTCTTTATTGATGCCGCCATCGGGTGGATCTGGTTTATGTAGCCATTTCTGGGAGAGACCATTTCATATTGTGCTTCTTGCTATACTGGCTCTTACAATCTTCCTGCCTCCTCTTCTGCAATGTTCCTTGAGCCATAGATGCAGGAGCTGTGGTGTAGATGTCTCCATTGGCCTGGGCTCCCAACGATCCATTGATTATGAATTTCTGTCATGGTTTCCATTCACTGTAAAGACTGGTGACAGTTACACTTACCTGAGTGAATAAGGTTAAGATTTAGAATGTAGTTTGGAATTATGCTGGTCTAGCATGTGGCGTTAGTAGAGTCTCTTCTAAGACCCATGACTTCAATAGTCTGGGGAAGCTGGCTAGGTTTCTAGTGTCAGGCAAGTTTTTTTCTTGTTAAGGGGACCTTAAGTTCAACTAGACAGCAGCTGGGTACCACCAAGGTGTGAGTACCATTTAATGTAACTTTCTGGTTACCTCGCCATGCAGGTCATCGTTGTGGTTTTTAGGTGTCACCGCGAGGTGAGACTCTTCATTGCTTCCCTCCATTGTCAACGTGTAGAGTGTTTTCAGAGATCACAGAAGCTGGAGAGCGAAAAGGAGGCTTCCGGGTTAGATCCAGCTCCAATAATCTGAGTCCTGTGTCATAAGTATGTGTTGTTTCCAGCATTCCCTCAACCTCTAAGACACAACAACAGCCACAGCCAGTCTATTCTGTCGGGAGTACTTGGACTACCTGACTAGACGTTCAAAGGAGTTTCTTGTGTCTGGGACGGGGGTTTTTGCTCGTCTATAGTTCCTGTGGGGCATATTGTCAGGCCCAGGGGCATAACAGAAATGGAAGTAGTACAATAGCTCTAAGTTGTTTGATAAAGCCTCGGGCAATCTTATTAATTTATACTCACCTAACATCATACACAATACACATCTGTGGATGCATATATGTTTATTTATCTTACATTGGCGATCTATCTATCTATCTATCTATCTATCTATCTATCTATCTATCTATCATCTATCTATCCACCTATCTATATCTGGTTCTATCTCGGCTGTTCTGTCTGCAGTAGTCATTCAAAGAGCATGTGTATATTTCTTCAGTATTTTTTCACCTCAGACCAGCTATATGGCTGAATTGGCTAGAATGCTCAAGGCCAGCACTTGGTTAAAACAAACAAAACAAACAGGCGTGTTCTCCTATGTCAACAAAAAAGCTGTATAGGCTCACAGCACAGAACTGGTCAACAAATGGCTTTGTTTCAGGGAGTTTCCTGCTAAAGAGTCAGTTGCAATTATTCGAATGTATCCCTTTTCCTTCTCTCCTCCCAAAGGAGAAGTGAAAACAGTCCAAGGAAATAGGTGAAATATTAAACTGAGTGTGATTTTTTTTCTACTCCAATTTTAAATGTGCTCAAGGAAAATTAAACGTTGCTGCTCGCAGCTCCAAGTTTCCGTTCTGCTGCAGTTCTAAATAATAAAAGTGAAATATATTTTCATAAGCCAGTAGTGCATTGGAGCTGCGCTTGGCTAGACCACACAGAACGGAGCCCTGCTTGAGCTGCACTTTGCTGTGTGTGCATTCTTTATTTATAGGTCCAACTGGGAAGCCTTCTGGGGAATTGTTATGTGGTGTGGTCATGTTTCTGTCAAAGGATTTGTAGAAAACAACAAAGGAAACTTCTAGTATCAAGCTTGCTGATCAATATGTAATGATAGGACTGGATCAATGAGTTCTAATTTTCTTGGTTTGTAAAATGTCAACTTACAAATGTATTGGCAGGTTTCAAAAAGTTTCTAAGTAGAAGAAATGCCAAATTCGAGATAGATTTATTACTTATTTTTATTCATGAGCATTAGGTCCTATGTCAGATAAAGTTTATAGCCAGTAGCACTTCATTCTGCAAGAGTCTAGCATGGCCCAGATGTTTCTGTTCCAAGAATAGAAGCTCCAATCATTCTTCCCACCATAGGGACTCTCATCCATTTCTGGAGTCAAAGGTAAAAATTCTGACCCAGTGACTGTCAGAACTCTCAGTGATGAAACAGGCTGCCCTGAGATGTAAAGAAAGCCAAGCTGTTTATAATTCTAGTATTCAAAGGTAAAAATTACATGTAAAAACACAGGGAAGCAGATTAAGTCCAAAATGCAAAACCTGTACTCTGGGTCCCGTGTCTGCCACCTCCAGCACAGTTTGGTTCTGGAAACCTGACTGGAGCAAGAAGAGAATGAAGACAGGTCAGACACACAGACCCATGGACAGAAAACCTGGGACTGGGTGGGGTCATGCTTGCTCTCACTGGTGGAATGATACTAACTATGCAACCATCAGGAACCCTAGCATGTTCATTTATTCACAAAATAAGTAGGGACTTGCTAGTCTTTGTAGGAGTTCTGTGTGGGAAGCAGTCTCAGGTTGCAGTCCTCTCATCTAAGAGGAGCAAGTTAGCTTCCACACACACTTTTAACATCTCCACACACCATTAACATCTACACAGGGACCAGAGGAAGGCATCACCTGTTTCCTGAGCCTGGCCAACAGAGAGCTCTGCCTGCTCCTGTGTCTCTAAGGCGTTAGTCATTGTCAATAACACACATTCAGTCAGGGCTTCCTCTGTCCCCCACATGTGTCCCTGTCTGTGTATGGTGATGGTTTGATCTGAGATTCCCTGCTTCTGTGCAGGGGACTGCGTCTTGCTTCATCTTGTCTTTCTTTTTTCTTTTCTTGTTTCATGTTTTTCTTTCTCCTTTTCAACTTCTTTCTTTTTGAAAACTTAGATGTGACTATAAAGTTAAATTATTTTACTTATCTGGGAAATTTAATCAAAAATTAAATGTGTATGTGTGTGTATGCGTGTGTATGCGTGTGTGTGTGTGTATGCGTGTGTGTGTGTGTAGAAACAAGCTCACTCATTCTGAACCTTTTTATATACTTTTCTTCAATCTAACCCTCAGCAAACTTTTTTTTAACAAAGTTGGCAGAATAATCTACACTCAATACTATTTAAAATTTTTACCTGTTTGATACAAAGTCTTTTGTAGTCTCCTTAAAGACTTTCAAAATTGTCACTTATTTGTCTCCATAAAATTATGCCATCTGTTGAAAGACAGGAAAGGCTACATCAGTTCTGCATGCATTCTCTTTTATTTTGTCTATTTTCCCTCTTCTCTTCACAGTCTGCAGCCCACGCCCCTGGAAGTGCATATGGATCTCTGGGACCCTAAGCATATTCTCTAATCCTATGCACCCTGTGACTACAGCCCTGTCTCCTCATTTTGAAAGTGAAAGACTCATTTTTAAGCCATTCCATTTAGACATTACCTTCCTTAGCCTACAATTTAAACTGGAAAATAATGGCACTGCTTGTTTGGTAGCCACTGGTTTCTTGGGACTTCTTGGTGACATGTCTCTTGTGGTAGTTTGAATATGCTTGGCCCAGGAAATGGCACTATTTGGAGATGTGTCCTTGTTGGAGGAAGTGTGTCACAGGGCATGGGCTTTACGATTCCCCTTCTAATCACGTGGGAGCCAGTCTTCTGATGGCTGCCTTAGGAGTAAGAGGTGGAACTCTCAGCTCCTCCAGCCCCATGTTTGCCTGGGTGCTGCAATGCTCCCACTTTGATGATAATGGAATGAACTTCTAAACCTGTAAGCCTGCCACAATTAAGTGTTGTCCTTGTAAGAGTTGCTTTGGTCATGGTGTCTGTTCACAGCAATAAAACCCTAACTGACACATTTCTGAAGATTACTTTTCTCTGCTATGTGTTAGTTGACTTGGCAGTGAGGAGATAGCAGCCATGGCATGACGATGATGCAATGAGATTTGATTAGGATTACTCCAATAAATAGCACCAAATGGGAGAAATGGTGGGCTGAAGTGGAGTGCTTTGTCTAAGTGGTGAAGCAGTGTGATCATTCTCTGTACTATACGCGCATCTGCTAACACTCAGTTGTCACCTGTTGGTGGTCTTCAGGAGATTCTTCACCTTTGCTCCCCATAATAATTTCCCAGTGTTTCCAGTTAAGTGTGCTGGGCCCCTCCCACCTCATTTTTTCCTCACAAGGGTCTAATGACAGCCATTTCCAAGACACCACACAATCTCAAGACTTCAAGAGAATTTCCTGACGTTCTGTGAACACAACCTTCTATGGCTCTGTACCTTACCATGTGCCTTCTCTCTCAGGGCTCTTCCAATCATGTGGACTCACACATCACCATGTACCTTCCTCACATGATGGACCTGTCTCTCAGCAGTAGATTATCACCCTCCACATAGCAGAAACGTCATGATAAGAGTATACCTTATTGATCTCATAAAACTGCAAAGCTTCTGTAAGGCAAAGGACACTGTGGTTAGGACAAAACGACAACCAACAGATTGGGAAAAGATCTTTACCAATCCTATAACAGATAGAGGCCTTATATCCAAAATATACAAAGAACTCAAGAAGTTAGACCGCAGGGAAACAAATAACCCTATTAAAAAATGGGGTTCAGAGCTGAACAAAGAATTCACAGCTGAGGAATGCCGAATGGCTGAGAAACACCTAAAGAAATGTTCAACATCTTTAGTCATAAGGGAAATGCAAATCAAAACAACCCTGAGATTTCACCTCACACCAGTGAGAATGGCTAAGATCAAAAACTCAGGTGACAGCAGATGCTGGCGAGGATGTGGAGAAAGAGGAACACTCCTCCATTGTTGGTGGGATTGCAGACTGGTAAAACCATTCTGGAAATCAGTCTGGAGGTTCCTCAGAAAATTGGACATTGAACTGCCTGAGGATCCAGCCATACCTCTCTTGGGCATATACCCAAAAGATGCCTCAACATATAAAAGAGACACGTGCTCCACTATGTTCATCGCAGCCTTATTTATAATAGCCAGAAACTGGAAAGAACCCAGATGCCCTTCAACAGAGGAATGGATACAGAGGAATGGTACATCTACACAATGGAATATTACTCAGCTATTAAAAACAACGAGTTTATGAAATTCGTAGGCAAATGGTTGGAACTGGAAAATATCATCCTGAGTGAGCTAACCCACTCACAGAAAGACATACATGGTATGCACTCATTGATAAGTGGCTATTAGCCCAAATGCTTGAATTACCCTAGATCCCTAGAATAAAGGAAACTCAAGACAGATGATCAAAATGTGAATGCTTCACTCCTTCTTTAAATGAGGAAAAAGAATACCCTTGGCAGGGAAGGGAGAGGCAAAGATTAAAACAGAGACTGAAGGAACACCCATTCAGAGCCTGCCCCACAGGTGGCCCATACATATACAGCCACCCAATTAGACAAGATGGATGAAGCAAAGAAGTGCAGACTGACAGGAGCCGGATGTAGATCGCTCCTGAGAGACACAGCCAGAATACAGCAAATACAGAGGCGAATGCCAGCAGCAAACCACTGAACTGAGAATAGGTCCCCCGTTGAAGGAATCAGAGAAAGAACTGGAAGAGCTTGAAGGTGCTCGAGACCCCAAAAGTACAACAATGTCAAGCAACCAGAGCTTCCAGGGACTAAGCCACTACCTAAAGACTATACATGGACTGACCCTGGACTCTGTCCCCATAGGTAGCAATGAATATCCTAGTAAGAGCACCAGTGGAAGGGGAAGCCCTGGGTCCTGCTAAGACTGAACCCCCAGTGAACTAGACTATGCGGGGAGGGTGGCAATGGGGGGAGGTTTGGGAGGGGAACACCCACAAGGAAGGGGAGGGGGGAGGGTGATGTCTGTCCGGAAACCGGGAAAGGGAATAACACTTGAAATGTATATAAGAAATACTCAAGATAATAATAATAATAAAAAAAAAGAGTATACCTTATTGTTCTTTACATCCTTGTGCCTGAGGCATGGGTGACATGTGTCGATGGTAAATGTAGGAGTCTTTGGTTTTATAACTTGTAATCTTTTTTTCCTGTTAATTTAAGAATATTTCTAATTTGCTGCTTATTTGTAGTGCTAGAAGATATATCCCCAATCTTCACTTGAATTTTGCATTCATTTCTAAGGATAGAAATGATCCTCTGAAGTAGAATTACTGGAAAAAAAGAAATGCTCGGTTTTAATGATTCCTGATATACATTGCTTAAATGTGTATCAAAATGTTTGATATTTTTAATATTCCACTCAAATTTTAATAAAACTTTGTTTTAAAAACAATATCACAGTAAAGTCATAGTTTTTATTTTCTAATCTTACAGCTGGAGAATCATTTCTGTTTTGGATGGTGTTCAGCTTCTGTTTGAGAATTGACACAGCAACATGTTCAAGTTGGTAATATTAAATTACTCTCAATCTCCTGGTGTTATTGAAGATATGGAAGGCAACATTCAATGTAAGCCACATAAGCAATATATAAAAGACCACTTTTTCCTTTCTATTCTTTTTGTCACAGCCTAACAAATTCCTAGTGGACTTTGATTATTAAGACACAGTGCAAGGCCTACCTTTTTAACCTTCCTTTCTGAATAGACTATTGATTCAACTTAAACTGCTTTTTAAAAATTCAATATGCGCATCTGGGGAGTTTGCTACCCTGGTGCTTTACAGCAAGGTTGTGAAGATTAATACATTTATAGTGCATATGTGCCTCTTGGATGAAAGGCCTGGTATAAAATACAAGTCTAGTATTGTTATTTAAAAGCAAACTTTCTTTTGGAGGAGAAATAAGGCCTCCACGGTAACTTTTGATTAAAAGTTATATACGCTGGTACTCCCTTCCCCCAAGGAAGTCTTGGAAACTGTATGCCTTGCTATCTGGTAACATGATGCATTCATTTCTAAGGATAGAAATAATTCTCGGAAGTAGAATTACTGGCACAAAGAAAGGATACAGTCTTTTCCATTCATCTATTTCAAATCAGTGTGGTCCAGATTTGGCTCCTGCCTATCTTAGTGACTCTGAATTTATTGTGATACTGTACTTACATTTTGAACCATTATCTATTTTAATCATGCAGTTGGATTTGAATAATTTTTTGGCAGATCTCATATTTATATATTCTCTCCCTCTTTCCCTCCCCCTCCACCATTTTCTCACTCTCCCCGTCCTCCACCCCTCAATCTCACAGAGGAGATCATATGAGCAGGAATACATGGGGTTTTGGTAGCTATGGTAACTGCATCATAAACTGTGATGGATGGCAGGTGCTTTAAGCACTTCAACTATTAGAACCTTATGGGCACTTGATGTGTTCAGCCAAGAATGACATTTGCCCACAGGGATCATAAAACAAAAAGAACCTTTACTCTTGACTTGGCAGCGAGGAGATAGCAGCCACGGCCTAAAGAGGATGTAATGAGACTGGATGAGGATTACTCCAATAAACAGTGCTAAAAGGAAGAAATGGGGGACTAAAGTGGAGTGATGGCAAAGCAGGGTGCGCATTCTCTGTACCATCCATGCATCTGACAGGAAACACTCAGTCTTCAGTTATGGTTTGTAAGTCTGGATATCCTGAGTTTCCTAAGGAAACTTTAGGAAGCAATTCTAAGTCTAGAACTTCTGAAAATTATGTTCATTTGAAAGGTGGGAGGAAGACATACATGCTCTATGTTTAAATGACTTGGGAATCTAAATTGCCCTTTTCTTTCTTTTTTTTAAAGATCTACTTATTATATATAAGTACACTGTCGCTGTCTTCAGACAATGACTTGGGAATCTAAAAGGAAACCCGCCAGATAGCAGAGCAAAGGTTCAAAATCTCTCAGTAGGCTGAAGTGGGTGTTAACCACGGAGTTACAATTGGCAGGGTGTTTTAAGAGATGAGTCAAGGGTCATACGGGAACAGAAGCATATTAGAAAGATATTGAATGTATAATGGAACGGAACTAGGGACCGTAACAGAATATGTTTCAGAGATTAAATTCTGAGTGCTATTTAATAAATCTGGAAACTCAGGAACAGGCAGGCTTGGATAGAATAGCAAACACAATTCACAAGTAGTTCTGAAGGATTGCAGGAGCACAGGATCAAAGGGAATGCAGAAACAGAAAAATTAAATATGGCTTTTCTAGTCATGTTTTTGTTACTCAGAACTCCCAGTAAGTTGTTCCAGGGTTGAAAGAAAAAAAACCAAAACCAAGTATAGAGATTTTAGAAGGGATGAAGACACCTCTGGGAAGAGCTAAAAATTAGACTTATTGGGGGAGAGTCTGAAAGACTTCCTTAACAATCTTTAAAAAAATAAATGGTGATTGTGTTTTCATTAGAGGGAGGTAATGGCCCCAGCCACAGTGGGCTTTGCCCTCCCACTGTTAGCTTCAATTGGCTTTAAAATACATTCCCATTTCTAATTGATAAAACATAACATTCAGATATGTGATTACACAGTAGGGTGGCTATAGATGAAAATCAGGTACTGTACATCCGTAACAGCTACAAGAAAGGCTTTTGAATGTTTTCACCATAAAGAAAGAGTAAATGTCCCCGATAAGTATCTTTTGCCTGATTTAAGCATTGTATTATGCACAAATTCATTAACACATCACACAGCTTTCCATAAATATTGCATATTTATATTTTCATGGATCAGTTAAAAATCCCAAGCATCTGAAAATATGGTCAATTTTGTCTGTGGAGCCTTCCCACTAAAAATTCCAGGGCAAGCAAAAATCCATTTATTGTGATCTATCATTAATTCAAAATTGTAAGTGTTCTGTGCTTTTAGTGGCCCCACCATTAAGGTAGAACCCTAGAGCTCTTTAGATATCCTTATTTTGCATCAGGAAGGGATATTTCCTGTCTTACAAAGTTTTTCTTCTGCAGTTGAGGTGCTCATGTAAGATATACATCAAACTTTAATGCTCTGCCGTAATTTAACTAATCAAAATAGTTTCACTGATAATTCAAAGAATTGTAGGAGAAATGAATGATTTTCAGAGCCAAGAGAGCACTTTCACTGAACACATTTTTTTTATTCTCATTTTTTTAAATTTTTTTTAATTTATTTTTTTATTAACTTGAGTATTTCTTATATACATTTCGAGTGTTATTCCCTTTCCCGGTTTCCGGGCAAACATCCCCCTCCCCCCTCCCCTTTTTTATGGGTGTTCCCCTCCCCATCCTCCCCCCATTGTTGCCCTCCCCCCAACAATCTAGTTCACTGGGGGTTCAGTCTTAGCAGGACCCAGGGCTTCCCCTTCCACTGGTGCTCTTACGAGGATATTCATTGCTACCTATGAGGTCAGCACTGAACACATTTTTATTCAGCAGGACCACGTTGGTTTATGGAGCATAAACCACTCAAAGAACCTAAAGTCAAAAATGGGGAATTATTTCTAGAAAATGAGAGAGCCATATGGAATTAGGGGAGTACAGCTACAAACAACCAAATGTCATAGAAGGACTCAAGTTAGGAACTAGAGACAGTTAGACAGCACATGAATCGTAGCAACAGCCGAGTGTTCCCATGCGTGACCAGAGTAGCTGATAGGCTGTTCTAGGCCACGGTGTAGAGTTATCTTGAGAGGCATTCTAGTGAGTTCAGTATGTGCTAACTGTGTGTCCCTGAGCTGCTCAGTGTAGGGCAGGCGCGAGCCGGCAAATAGTAGTGGCTTATCAGAGTGTGGCTTATAGATAAGCATACGCACCATCACCAGAACAGTTATTTAAGAGGAAGATGCTTGGGTCAACTGAGATGTGATTGAGAAGCTGTGGAATTGTGACCCAGAAGCCTGAGCTATAACGATCGCTATATGTGGATCTGGGGAACAACAGCCTGCCGAGTCTTTGGAGGATGACTACAGACCTCGTTTACCCCATCTGTAACTCTGAAAATTGGGCACCTTTGAAGGAGGATAGTATCCTAGGTTCGTGTCCTGTCCAGTAGGGGTTTCCCAAGCTGATTCTCAGGCAAGGGGCTGAGGATGTTTCTCTTAGGAGAGGATATTAGGGTGGTAAAAAAGGTTATAAATTGGGATTTATAAAGGAAACTTCTAACTCTAATTATGTTGTCTTTCACCAGTTTGCCCCTACAAATCGGTTACTTATAAAGCAGCTCTAAGTTAGCCCAACGCTCTTGGTATACATCCCTTACTTACCATTTTTATGTGCTTAAAGCATGCATGACACTCCAAAGATTAATGTATAAAAAACTATTTACAGAGCATTAAGCTTTTATTCCCTGATATTTGCTCATTCCAAGAATTAAATAAAAACTTGCCCAAATTAACCCCACCAGAAGAGTGACAAATATGGAGAGTTACAGCATTTCCTGTTCAGAAAATACAAGGTCAAAGTAATGTATTTATAAATACATTTTAACTTATGGGAGTCAGAACTCCACATCACAGTGCTCAAGCAAACTGGGGACGCATTTTGTTGCCATGGATAGTCAAGCACATTCCATTATTGAACTCGCTCCGGGGACAGGTAACGTTTCATTGTTTGTTATTTCCAGAAGTCAGAGACTCAAGGGAGTTATCATTCTACATTAAATCAAAACCCTCTAAACACCTTCATCGTAATGAAAAAATCTTTCACAATGGACAGTTTGAAAGATGTAAAAGTTATTCTCTGTCACTAACTGAGATTTTATGGGGAAAGCTGGCTCTAAGTACTCCCTTTCTAAGCTTTCCAATAAATCAACACTATTGAAAACATTTAAAAGTGTCAGTGTGGCATGGGAATTATTGCCATGGAATTATGACTTTTCCCCTTTCTATTGCTTCAAGAACAGTACAATATTGCTAACGCCTGCCACTCCTACGAACCCTATAGTAGACGTGGATAGCATCACATATTGGAAAACATGATAGCCGTGCATTCGTAAGATATTCGTATTGACCGAAGTGCATTAGCACTTCCTAGCTGCACTGGGGTTTAGAGTAAATCACCAAGAATCACATTCTGTGAGATTTAAGAGACTTAGACTCTTAAGACTTAAAGGGGAAATGCTCTGGGCCCTTTACAGCTTTCGAGTTTGCTAATACTGGAAATGTGATTCTAGAAGTCTTTATTAAGCAAAATAAATAACAGCAGTTATCTTTCCGGAGGGGAAGTTAACTGACAGAAAGATGGTGTTATGTAAAGAATTAAACTTGCTCGAACAACAAATAAGCTGGCTAATTGCACACACACACACACACACACACACACACACACACACACACACACACAGAAAGAGAGAGAGACAGAGAGAGAGAGAGAGAGAGAGAGAGAGAGAGAGAGAGAGAGAGAGAGAGAGAATTTAAAAGGCATATTGGTTCAGGGTCACTTATTTCATTTGATTCCTGAATTAATAATTCTGGAACAAGGCCTGATAGGAAATACAGATCCACTCACAGGAGAGTTACTGCCCCAATGTGTTGAAGTGAAACATTGTTTGGGAATGTCTGAATCTCAGGTCACTACATTCCCTCCAAGAAAGCTGTTTACTTAGTCTGAAGCACTTTAATTGTTTACTTGATTGAATGTAGAGAGCCAAGAGGAACTTCCTACCTAGTCATTTACTTATGGAGTTGGCAGAAAATTCAGATGGTGAGGTCCAACTTCTTAATTTTACACATGAGGAAACTTGAGCCACATCCTGCTGAAGGTTTAGGGTGGAAAGGACTTATTTCATAAAGAAAATGCCCTTGGTTATATTTGACCTCATGAAAATTACTAACATGATTGCCTCCACATTTTTTTTTTGTCTATTGCTGGGAAAATGAAGTTTAGTTTGGCAAAAACAAACTTTAGAATTCAATAATGGTATATACACAGTTTTGATAGATCCATTTCAGATGTATGCAAAAGAGAACTACTTCTAAAATAAACCTCACTTCCCCCCAGCCTTCATTCCACTTTAAAACTTAGTTGTTCTGAAGTCCTTCCAATTCAAACATGGCATCTCTCTTGTCTTTTGTCTTGTTCTGTTTTTTTTGTTTGTTTGTTTTCTTTCTCACCTCCTTTTGGTGGTGTGGGGGGACAGTGTGGTTTCTGGTTTCTGTAGATTCTGTATAACCCTGTCTATAGTACTAGGTCTTTTTCCTCCTTCTCCCATAGTTCCATGGTCTAAAAATATACAATGAGGGATCTGATTAGGCTGTTTTTTTTTTTTTGAAATTTGTCTGAATTTGATAGATAAGTCATATTTCACCACTAGCTTGTAAAAAGGGAACTTTTGGCTATCCTACTCAATAGGGATGTTAATTAACAATGTGGCTACTCCTTGCGCCTCTAGAAAAAAATCACAGCATAGCCAGTACCTGCTATGCTTTCACCTCTTTAAGGGTTTCTTTTAAAGAGGATTCTCCAGCCCTGAAGCAGGCATACCACCTTTCAAATCTGGGTTTTTCTCCTTTCCACTCTTGGATCACAGAGAGGAACCAGCCCAGGCACACTCAGTTTCTCCTACCTCACCCCATTGTGCTGTTATTGCATTTTTATTTTTCTATGGCTCTCTGTTCTCTCTATACAGCATTAAAGGTATCTCTCTGGTTCTCTGTGTCCAGCATTAAAGGTTTCTCTGTAGTTATCTGTTCTCTCTATCAGCATCAAAGGGCAGATCTAGGCGTTCTGTTCTCCAGTGGTTCCAACAAAAACAGTGTCGCTGAAATTGACTAGCCCTTGGCTTCCAGATCTCAGTTTCATAAAGAAAGCTGAGGTGTTTCTGTTATCCTTTGAGGAGGCCTACAGAGATGCTCATCCATAGGAACATGCTCTCTATCCAGAATTCTTGCCCAAATACCCATGAATCTTCACATTCTTGAGGATGCCAAGGGCCAATGAAGTAATACTACTTCACTCCTATCTCTTCTGGATTTTGACTTTTAGCACTAAGTAGTAAACCTCATTTCCACTTAGTCATTCTGGATGTTATTGTTAAAGTTTTGTTTCTGGGTATCAATTTCTATGGTGATCTATGTCCTTTTAGTTTAGCCACTAGAGGAGGGGAAAAATCAGCAGGAAATCTGAGAGAATTAAAGCAGAGATTTTGTTGGTATTTTCTGTCCCATTTTCCTGTGGCTTTGGATAATCCAGTCGAGAACAGAGAGAAAGAATAACCACATAAAGCAATTGCAAAGATTTTATGATCCAGGTGCTTAATACCAGTCATCGATCAAGCAGTTTAGAAATCATCAGGAGAAATAGATAATTTTTTATTGTATTTCATGGACCATCTGTGAAAGATGAAAATAGATCTGTTTAGATATTCAGGGAGCATCTTTCAGATGTTAGCAGAAGCCTCAGTAGAAGGATGGCTTTCTGAGCAGAGAAGTGTCTCTCATAAAGCACGGACGGCTTTTCATGAGCATTTACTATTAGTATGCAGTGTGTATTACAAAATTCAGTGAGTCGGTGTTGCAATTACCTTTTTCTTTGTTTCCTGAAGGTTCTTGAGCAGCCTCTGTAGAGCTTTGAGGAAGCAGCAGAGATGGTTCAGGAATCCAGGTATCTGAGGTCCTAGCTAGCATATGCTGGAAGCCGCCTCAGAGGCACTTTAATTATAGCCAGAACAGTTAATTTTGTTGATATGAGTGTTAGGAGGTAGATAAAGGCATCATATCATTTTCTAGTGTTGTCTTTTCTTGGCCTGAGGGGTACATTTCATGCTGCTTCTATCTCAGAAGGGTAGAGTTGTCCTGCTGCCACCATCCCTTGGAGAGTTTATAGAAGACCTACACAGATTGACAGCAGGGTGGGTTCTGTTATGGAGTCTACCATCCTGTCCATGTGCTTCTGGTGCACACCACTTTCTTGAAAGATTCAGATGTATCCAAGTCTTGGAATCTCTCCCTCTTTATTTTTCTTGAAGTGAGGAATCTGTGGTCCTGAACTCATGCATTCAGACATTCTAGGCAGAACAACAATGGTGCAAAGCTAGAAACCGGTTAAGGGTCAGAACCTGGAGGACATGAGTGGTGGTGTGAAATTGGTACCTAGTTCTAAAATGAAATGGACACTATCAAAGCTTTCACAGAGGGAGTGATATTGCCAAATTTAGTATCTTACCATCAAATGAAAAATTGGCAGGCAGGTTTTGCACAGTAAAACATCTTCGATGCTCTAAGAGATGATGGAGTAGTTAGTCAGCTTTTCCAAAGGTCCTTACATTTCTTTAGCTTCAAACCCTTGTGTGTTTGCTCATATTTTCTATGCAATAGCATGTCATTCCACCGCATAATTGAGACAGGTATTTGCAAGTTATTTTTTGCAAAGCACTTGCCTGATGTGTGCAAGGCTCTGAGTTTGATCCTTAGCATTCAAAACAAGTATAAAGACAAAACAACTTGAAATCAAAACGAGGCCACACCAAGAGAAGATGCCCCTTAAAAACACTTATTCTAGGACTTCCTCTGTTATAAGTTTCTCTTTCCCCTGTAACAAATTACTACAAATTTAGTGGCTCAAAAATAACATCATTTTCCTCATTTAAGGACCTGGGCCCTGTTGGCTAACCAGCTTATTACCAGGATACTTGGTGTCACCCTTAGAGACTTGGGAATACCCACCTTTATAGCCTTGTCCAGTTTTTAGACGTCACCTGCCTGCTTTGGCTCCTGGTTCCCTTACCCTGCCTCTAGGGTAAGCTCTTCTTTTAAGCATATGTGTCTAATCAACTGAGCCAACTCGGGAATACCTTTGAGTACCCTCCCCCATCTCAGTCTTTAATTTAACCATGCTAGGAAAATCCTGTTTGTCACGGAAGGCTTCTTAGTCACAGGTTTTGGTGATTATCATGGTCAACTTTGGAGGAAGTCCACCATTACATCTGCCAACCAACATTTTGCACACAGACTTCCATGTGCTATCGGGAAGCTGGTGTGAATCTTGCAGTCTGGTGATTTTTCAACGAAGCTTTCTCTTCTCTCTGTGAGATCAACAAAAATATTTCATCATTTTCTGAAACCTTTACCAGCACTGTTATGCCTTAAATGTGTACAGAAGCTTCTCTATTACACATAAATTGTTTTTGTTCCAAGTGTTTCCCCTCCCTAAGTATTCCTTCCTTTTATTATTGCATTATCTTTATGTCAAAGCATTTCTCAACTTGACATTTTCTGTTGGAGGTTTTTTGCCTCCAGTGGGCAGGCTTTTTATTGCTTCATGGGAGAGGGTCATCGAGGAAGTTGGTTTTGTTTTTATCCTGATTATATTACTCTCTGACATGACCATTATTTTAACCTCTAAAGAGCACAGATGTTTCATGTCATACTTATTAGAAAGAGGTGGCTGGCCGACAGAGACAATTAAAAGTCTATTGGTGTTCTTGGTTTATTTTCTGATTAAAACTGGATAATTTTATGTTCCTCTGGTTTAAACATACACACTAGTATTCAGCTCAGAGGTCTTGACTGGTATGAGAGAGGCTCCAAGTGTGATCCCCAATGCTGAAGAAAAGAAAAGAGCAAACAGCTCTGCATCACTAGTCTATACATAGCTATGTTTCTTTTTACATACACATCCCTATGTTTTTATGAATTTCCACTTGCTCTCTGAATTTCTGACTATTAACTTCTTTAGGGTAATCTGCCAAGTGCTAGGGCTTCTCCCAAGGCTTCAGATGTAGGCAGAGGGGCTGGACATTTACCATAACTATAAGTTACAACTATAACCATCACTATAACATAACCATTTGCCACACATACTGCTACCCATTCCCAGGACCACACCAGATGCTTACGGATGTGTTGCTATGAACTACTTCATGGGCATGCAGATTTGGAGGTAGATCTCTTTACACAAAGTTTTCACATGACATCCCATTTATGTCTATTCTGCTTAGCAGGGAGAAATGCTCACACACACACACACACACACACACTCACAAAACCTTCTTACAGGTCTGTCATTTAATTTACTTTGTCCCCACATTCTTGTAAATGTTATGGCTGTTCTTTGACAACTCTCTAATTTTTCAAATAGAATGACTGCTCATGGGAGGGTTTCAGTTTTCAGCACTTGTTTTTTTTTCCCCTCCTCCTTAAATATGCAGCTTAAATTGTGGAAATGCCAGTTTGAACTTCAGCTGCTCAAATTTAAATATCAACGAAAGTCTCCTTAACTCCTGTGATATTTCATTTGTGTTCAGTTCCCTACGTTTTTAATGGAACCTTTAGGGAACTCTGCCCCCTCCTATACTTCCACTAGAGGAGAGAGAGAGAGAGAGAGAGAGAGAGAGAGAGAGAGAGAGAGAGAGAGAGAGAGAGAGAGAGAGGAGGGAGAGACAGGGAGGGAGGAAGGGAGAGACAGAGTAATTTTTAGAATATTCTGAGGAATACATTTTCTAGCATTTTTCCTTTGTCTCCAAGTTTAAATTGTAGTTTGGCTCCCTTGCAGATGGGGAATTCATTTTGAATCTTCATAGGTGGGGTGCATGAATGACTTGGAAGTTGATAATGAGCATTAAGACTGACATCACCTTCCGGTGAGGCTACAGGGAAGGAAGGTTACAAGAGTGGGTTTTAGAAAAATCTGTTTTCTTAATCTCTGAATTAAAACATATGAATCTTTTCAAAAGTTTATTTTAATACAAACTAACCCAATTCAGGAAAAATATTCAGGACTTTAAAATGGTTAGCTGGGTAAATTTGAAATGATGCTACTTCTCAGCTTGTGAAAATATTCAGGTCAAGATACAGCAATTTGAAAATATTGTATTTGCAGACAAATGGCACAGATATATCACAAGCCTAAAATTGGTTTATAAAACAATCTCATCACTACATGCAGAGTCAAGATATTTTAAAGATGTGCTTGAGGGAGTGTGAACCTTCATTTCATGGGAAAATAAAGAAGTCAGTGCTAAGAAAATCGATGTTTTGCTAGAAAGTTCCCTATCTAAACTATGTATACAAACTGTGAAGGGGGAAAGAAAGCCATCTGTCTAACACATGACTTCCGGGTACTGTACCCAAAAAGAAAAAAAGCAGTCTAGACTTTCAAAGATGTACATCGACATTTTTTCCCCATATTTATTAAATTGGGTATTCCTTATTTACATTTCAAATGTCATTCCCTTTCCCAGTTTCCAGGCCATCGTCCCCCTAACCCATCCCCCTCCCCTTCTCTATGTGTGTTCCCCTCCCCATCCTACCCCATTACCACCCTCCCTCCAAGAATCCGGTTCACTGGGGGTTCAGTCTTGGCAGGACCAAGGGCTTCCCCTTCCACTGGTGCTCTTACTAGGCTATTCATTGCTACCTATGGGGACAGAGTCCAGGGTCAGTCCATGTATAGTCTTTGCGTAGTAGCTTAGTCCCTGGAAGCTCTGGTTGGTTGGCATTGTTGTCTTTCACTAAAAATGTGTGGTGATTAATCCTCAAATACTGCCCTATTGCTCGGATGCAAGACCGTGTAGTTTGAGATGGAATATTTAAAGTTGAATCCGTATGACTGGAGCATGCCCGGTCATTTAATTGAAGTGAAACATTACTAAAAAAAATTACTGAGCTCGGAGTGTTTACTGTTGTAAAGAAGGAAGAATCCAAATACAACAACGGTGCTTCAGCGGACAAATGGGTACTTTCAGTGAGTTCAGGAAAGGGTTAGGAGAAATGGAAAGTAAAATGGCCCTTCAAGGTCACACACAAATCTAGACATTCTGAAGGAACACACAGGGGCAGCATGAGAGACAACAGAGGATGTGGGTCAGAGCAATCTGTGACTCTGTCCCAAACTTAGGTTCCATAGGCCCTATCTGTCCAAAGATGCAGGTTTCATTATTTGAGAAACATCGGCTTCTTTATGAATTGATTTCCTGCAGTTTAAAAGAAGAATATATAATATATAAAAATACAGGTTTCTGATTTTACTTGAGACAAGCAGTTCCATGCTGGTGCACGGCAACAACCACGCACAACCATTTTGTTACCTGCTGCTCTTCTCAGAAAGGGTCTTACCCCGAAATCTCATCACGCATACTCTCGTCTGTCTCCTCCTGGCTGCTGTTTGAGATTCCAGCTGTTGACTTAGAATGCAGCGTGAATACGTGAATACGCTTGTTCATGTAGCTTTTTTTTTCCATTTTTCTTTTTTAAAGAGAAAGGTCAACCAACTACATACCGGGGGGTTGAAATATTGAGGCTGATGGTTCAGCAGGTAAAGGCACTTTCTTCACAATCCTGGTGGGCTGAGTCTAACTTCAGAAGGCAAGTAAAGGTGGAAGGAGAGAGATGATTCTACAGTATTGTCCTCGGAACCTCTTCAGTGGGGGGAGCTACAGCTAAGCCTTCCTACCTACAAAGCAGGAAACTCACAGCTTGAAAGTCCCTACGCATCCGACTCGGCAGTGGGACACTAGTGTGTGCTTGGCTCCTCCACTGTGAGCAGCAGCCTCGCTTTCGTAAGACTCTCCCGCCCTAACAGGAGGTGACTCTGTCTTCCCGCTTCACCCTGACCGCGCGAGCACCTGTCAGTCAGGCTTGACATATTGCGAATATTGTTTATTTATTACACATACCCTCCCTGGTATAACCCATGAACTAATTAAATATTTAAGATTTATACCTGCATATAATGTATTTGGATCCAATCTACTCTACATCTTGTCCCTTTCAATTTCCTTCCTAGGGTCCTTTTCCTTCTCAACTTCATGTGCTCCTCCTCTCTTGAATTTAACACTCCCTGAGTGCATTCAGTGTTGCCTTTAAAGATTTATTTTAAATTGCGTGTCTGTGTGTATTTGTGCATCTGAGTGTAGGTGCGTGTGGAGGCTACACGAAGGTGTCAGCTCCCCTGGGCTGTGGTTTCCATGGCTGTCAGCAGTCAGATATGGGTGTTAGTAGCCAAAAGTTGAGTCCTCTGCAATAGTAACACCTGTTTGTGACTGCAGAGCCATCTTGCTGGCTACAGATAGTCCATGATTAAATGAGTGTTGTGAGTTTTGCTTATTCTTGCAAGGAACAAGGGAAACTAAATGGCTATTTGTATCTAATTCTTCTCCAAAGTTGATATGGAAAGTTCAGTTCAAACTATGCGTGCCTGAGAAGTCATTTCTCAGTGTGTGTTTTCCACATTAACTTTATTAGTTTCTTTGTTGCATGCTATGTATTTTAAAGCTATTTATAAGTATAATAAAATTATATGTATAATTTACATATAATATATAATATAAAATATAATATAAAGTACACATATTTGGATCTCATGTTTTAATTGAGGCTGACATTTCTAATTTATATCAATTGTATTTACAGGTGAGTAACTATATTTGTTAAAAAGTAAAGTATAAAACCTATAAAAACTTACAAGGTTTGCAAAACCAAGAATGTTCATAGACCTAAAAACAAGCCAATGCACACACATTTTACACACACACACACACACACACACACACACACACACTCAGTAAAAAGGAAACCATAAATGAACATTACCAAGTTACTACCTTTAAGAAGAGGAAATCTTGCCCTGCTATAAAAGGACTTTTAAAAGAACACAACGTCTCAAACATTATAGGGTCTTTTACTTTTTCCTAAAACTGTCCAGAACTTGATAGTAAGACATTGAACATGGAGAAATCGAACTGAAACTGACCTGGAGCTATTGTTTAGCTCTCATAGTGCTGGAAGGTTCCAAACATGCTACTCAAGTAGCTAGGTAATCACTAGGCACACCCAGATGTGAATTCCATTGGCTAGAATAATGGCTGACCTAGTAAGATATACCAGTGATACTCTAGTGGCATTGGCATCATGGGAGTAACCTAGTACTTTTTGGTTGGTTTTAAGTCCCATTCCACTAGATGAAACCCTTACATGGCACCATTACTAAGCCAAAAACCTGTGGATGAACAGGACATAGATCCTAGGGGAGAGCCTGTTAATATTACTCTGGACATAATACTAAAATAATTCCTTATGATTTATCTTTATACCCATAGATTAATGTATCTTTCAGTCCTCACCAGAGACATTTCTGCTTTCAGTAGATGATGATTATGGTAGAAATTCATAACTCTCCTAATTGTAAAGAATAGGAAATAGCAGAATTCTCAGCTCTAAATAGAACATTTTTACCAAAACCCTTTCTCCCAAGGTTCAGGGATAATTGTAGACCAGAAGGATGAAAGAATGTAAGGACCAGAGGTGGTAGATGAGTATAGGGAAACAGCATCTTCTGGACAGCTGGGTGGCTATGCATGTGAACTCATGGTGGTTGTGGTAGAATTCATAAGACCTATCCAGTCCCAGGTAAGACAAAATCTCAGCACGGAGATGGGAGTTGAGCATAAAATTTTACCCCCAGTCATGAAGCCATTAACAATTGTTAGCTGTTGGAAGAGGGAGAGACAGTTTTCTCTAAGGGTGTAGTACCTAGTAAGTTGACCACATTCCACTAGAGACCACATATCCAAGAATCTTTGAGCAGCACAAATTGATCTTGACTTTTTAAAAAGGGTCTCAAAGTTGGATGAGCATGGAAGTGAGAGGTGGTCTGGAAAGAATTGGGGTGAATAAATGTCATCTAAATACATTGTACAAAGCTCTTAAAGAACTAAAAAATGTTAAAAAAATTTACATGGTTCAACTTTGAGATACCATTTTATATAATTCATATAATTCACAATTTGAACTACAAATTAGATTTGAAGACCTTCCCCTATGTCATGGCAGATAGTGTGGTGTTCATGTGGGACTCCTAACTGTAGGAGTGGGGCTGTCTCTGACTCTTGCCTACTCATGGGCTCCTTCTACATGGGTTGCCTTGCCCAGCTGTAATATGAGGGTTTGTGCCTAGTCTTACTGTATCTTGTTAAGCCCTGTTTTGTTGCTATCCCTGGGAGCCTGAAGGGAAACAGAGGAGTGGATTTGAGGGAAGTGGGAGGTGGCATATGGTGGTGGGGACTCAGGAGTGGAGGTAGGGAAAACTGTGGTCTGGGTATATCGTATGACCGTTTGAGGAAGGGATACATACATTATCTGTGACCAGTTTAAGAACTACGATTTCCCTGTGATCCAAACATCTTGGTTGTAGTGAGCACTCACTTGTTAGATTCTTTTTTTCTCCTTTGCTTTGCATGGATTTTCCAGAAATTGCATATGTTCATTCAACATTGTTTTCACATTCTGGGGATACCTAAATAGGTATTAGGTGCTTCTTGCTTTGTGATTGGAAAAGAAAAGATTCCCAGATGCTGATGAAATCACCTTTTCCAAACTGTCTTACGCAAAGTAGCAAAGTAACAATTTGGGAGGCTGTATTTGTTTATGTAGAGAGGAGGTGTGACTTTTGAAGGCTGGGAAAGTGTTGCGTGTTAGAGCTCATTTTGTTGGAAGTTAATATTTATCATATTATTTCAGTTTATTATTATTATTATTTCTCACCGTGAGGGTGAGAGTTACGGTTAGTTTGGATCTGCTGCCAGATTTGGCTCCTGAACGTTGGGCAAGTTGGTTGATCTCTTTGCAACTCATTCCCTTCCTTTCTAAAACAGCACAGATGTCTTTGAACCAGGAAATATTCAAACTCCCTTCCAAAGGTAAAATTGCATTATTTTTGCTTCTGCCATCCACACATGGCAAAGATAAATTGTATGAAATAAGTTCTGGGTGTTTATGAAGGGAGTTCTTTTAGCTTGAAATTTTTGCCTTTTAAGACTTTCTTTTTGATTTGACATCTCTCTGCCTCTCTCTGTCTCTGTCTGTCTCTCTGTCTCTGTCTCTCTTGCTTTGTCTCTGTCTCTGTTTCTCAGAGTGCCAGGGTGTCTCCCTCAATTGCTATTTACCCATTGTTAAGAGTCCAACAGAAACTCCAAGCTAAACAACCATGCAGAAAGTCTAGTGCAGACCCACGCAGATTCTGTGAATACAGCAGAGTCTCATCTCATTGCCTTTTGCTGTTCTTTTTTTTGGTCAGTTATGTTTTGTCCTAGCATAGGTCTCTAAGCCATCTAGCTTCTGTATCCTGGCCGTCTAGGCAATGTTAAACATGAGCTCCCTTTCCTGGTATGGGCCACAGTTAGACCAGTCATTGTTTGGGCACTTCCACAAGCTCTAAGTCACCATTGCTCCAGCTCATCTTTCAGGCAGGACAGGTTGTGGGTAGAAGGTTTTGTGACTGGGTTGGTGCCTCACCACTGGGTGCCATGCCTGGTTACAGACGATGGCCACTTCAGGCTCTAACCTCCATTATCAGGAATCCTTGCTAGGGTCATCCTCATTTAAAATTATTTAAAGACAAGGCCAGAGGAAAATGGTCTGGAGCGTCCGTCATTTATAAACTCCTCTCAAAGATGAAAAGTCAAAAAATTAAGAAAAATTTCGTAGGCTCCAGGTGCAAAAGTTTCTACTGCACCAGCTTTCCATATCATCCCTTAATCATACCCAACATTACAGTTGTCTCTCCCTCCATTCCTCCCTCTCCGACATAATCCTTCCTGTTCCCATTCCTATCTGTCCCCACTCCACCTACAGAATCTAATTGATTTCCCCTTCCCAGGGAGATTCAGGCATTCTCCTCCTATCCCTAGATTTCTCCTCTTTAACTTCTCTGAGTCGGTGGATTGCACTGTGGCTGTCCTTTACCTTACTGCTGTATTCCCTTAAAAGTGAATATATCTCGTGTTTGTCTTTCCAGGTCTGGGTTGTCCTGCTCAGGACGATTTTTTCCTAGTTCTATTTGCTTGCAAATTTCATGATACCATTTTTTTCCTGACTAGTTACTTACTGACTTCTAAAAGCAACTTTTTTCAGTTGGTGTCTCTGTACTGAAATCTATTCTTAAATCACGAGAGTCTGTTTCTTTTATAAACAATAATTAAAAATGACTTAGCTTCTGGGTAGGCTCCCTCATTCCTCTATCAATATCTAATTTTTCCTGCTTTTTTTTTTTTATCTTTGAAATGAATTTATAAATGAGGGATACTCCAGACCATCCTTCTCTGGCCTTGTCTTCAAATGATTTCACTTTAGTCATTGTGTATTCCATTAACTCTCTATTGAAAAATTTCCATACAGAGACACCAAAGAAACTTGACAATTAAAAGTATTAAGTATTGTCAACAGAAAATATAGCTTTCATTTCAAGGTGAAGGATATTCTTGAGCCAAGTATGAGTGACTATGCTCGAGGGACATGGATTTAGGTTGTGATTGACATGTCTCAACATGAAAGTTGTTACATGTTATTTTATAATCAAAGAACAAAAGAAAAGTCATAAATTAAGGCAGTTTTCAAAAACGTTGGTGGGGACATCAGGGAGGAGGGTATAGTAAAGCAGGAATGTGTCTCTCATAGATCATAACATCCTTAGCTTCTTCATGGGTGGAAGAGAATGTGTGTTGAGAATGCTTTAAAGGTTCTATCTAGTAGTTGGAGGGATGATAGGAGATGCTGGAGAGATGTAGACACGATTGATAAATATCTGGATTAAAGGCAGACTAGTGTAATTCAACTCTTCATAACTGCACAATTCTAATTAGTCAATTGACCTGGACTCTTTGGCATAGAATTAACTATTTTTGAAACTTTGGTTCAAAGTTTATTGAACTTGACAAAAATGTAAATTCACCTTGACAAATTATGTGTCTGAAAAGGCCTGGGGAAATGCCTGTCTGTGCGTGTGTGTGTGTGTGTGCTTGTGTTTGTGTGTGTGTCTGTGTGTGTGTGTGTGTGTGTGTGTGTGCTATGCACATTTACCACAGCACATGTACTAGGTTAGAGGACAGGTTGAAGTGTAAGTTCTCACCTTCTACCTTGGGAGGCACTGTGTGCTGTTTGCTCCTGTGCTGCATACACCAGGCTCGCTGGCCCTGAGCTTGTAAGGAACTTTACTCTGTCTCTCATCTTAATTTATGAACCCTGACATAACAAATACAAGTTGCTTTGCCTAGCTTCCAGGGTTCTGGAGGTTTGAACCGAGGTCCTAATGCTTGTCAGAAAGTGTTTTACACATGGAACCATCTCCTAGTTTCCTCTGCATATTTCTAAATTGACTTATTTACTTTCTTGTAATTGAGTTTTTGAGCTCTTTATGTTGTTCATACAAAAACCCCTCTGATGTACGGTTTGTGAATGTTTCCCCCTGTTCTATCAGGTTTCTTTGTTATATCTCCATTGTTACATAGAAGGCCTTTAGTTAGATATAATGGCATTCGCTAATTTTAACATATGATTTTGAGATCTTATCTAAAAGTCATTTTTCAGACCAATGACTTTTCTTTTATCAAGACAAAAGATCAGCTTTTATGTTTATGATGTTCTCTCCTGATTCTCCATTTCATTCTTCTGCATATAACTAGTTTTGTCAACAAAATTTGTTAAAAACTGTCTGTTTCCAATTATGTATCATAAATGTGCATATTATATATATATACACACCCCAACCCCACATATATGTCATGCATACATATATCCCTATTATCATTGTGTAGGATTTATTTGTTATTTTCTATTGTTACACAAAAGGTTTTCATTTGCTATAATGGCATTTATTTATTTTTTCACATATTCTCAAAGGTTTTATTCATAGGTTACATCTATGAGTCCAAGCATTATTAGAAAAGTGTGTATCAATACTGAAGATAGACAAACGAGGTTTTTCTGCTTATTCCCAAAATGTACAGTGCCTTTAAATGTGAATAGCATTTCTATTGTATTAGGTATTAAAAGTGTTAAGATAATTTAAAGTACTCAGAGACCGTTTTACATAAATAACAGGAGCATGAAGATATTTGTGTTATGCATTTTGGGGTTGAGCCGCCATTTTTGCATCCTCTGTTCTTTCCTTCTCTGGGTGCCCAGGCATGCCTGGACAATGAACACAGGACACTGGCATGACAACCATCCTACAATGTGTGTAGTTTTGTAGAATGCCACTCCAGCTGGGAGTGAATGCCTCAGGTGAGAGTGGGAGGCAATCTCCAAAGATCATATTGTTAAAGCTCTTTTAGGCAAAGGCATTCTCTGATAATATTTAATGAAATACCTCATTAAAACAAACCTAGTCTGTGAACATGTTTTTACTTAGGGTAGGCTTACACATATTCTTTTTTTTAATTTTTTTTTCCAGAGCTGAGGACCGAACCCAGGGCCTTGTGCTTGCTAGACAAGCACTCTACCACTGAGCTAAATCCTCAACCCCTACACATACTCTTTTTTTTTTTTTAACGAGAAAACACTTTGTATTGTTTTCTATAATAAAAATTTAGGGCATATTTATTTATTTTTTAAGGGTTATATTTTCTTTTTCTTTTTTTTTATTAACTTGAGTATTTCTTATTTACATTTCGAGTGTTATTCCCTTTCCCGGTTTCCAGGCAAACATCCCCCTAATCCCTCCCCCTCCCCTTCTTTATGGGTGTTCCCCTCCCAATCCTCCCCCCATTGCCGCCCTCCCCCCCATAGTCTAGTTCACTGGGGGTTCAGTCTTAGCAGGACCCAGGGCTTCCCCCTCCACTGGTGCTCTTACGAGGATATTCATCGCTACCTATGAGGTCAGAGTCCAGGGTCAGTCCATGTATAGTCTTTAGGTAGTGGCTTAGTCCCTGGAAGCTCTGGTTGCTTGGTATAATGGCATTTATTATTTTTGCTTTTTTATGCTTATGCTTTTGAGATCTTATCTAAAAGCCATTTCTTAGACTTTTATATATACATTTGCATATATATAAATGGCTATATATATATATAACTCACACATATGTATATATAAACTGTCACATGCCTGCCTACTATTTGCATATGTAAACATTATTTTGTATCTACCTTCTTTATAGTGGTAGCTTTAAAATCATGTATGCCAATGAATCTCCTTAGAAAAGGGAAATAGAATAGATATTGCAGGATTTGATGGGACAGGAACAGGAGGGATCAGCTGGGGGGAGGATGGAGGGAGAGAGAGTATTGGAAGAAGCAACTGGTATTGGGTGTATAACAGGGACTAGCTAGAAGCCTAGTACAATGGAGATTCCCAGGAATCTGTGAAGGTAACTCTAGCAAAGTCACCTAGTAATGTGGGCTATGGAACCCGAACTGGACATCTGTAGCCAGGAGAGACTTCCAATGAAGTGACTGGGACACCAACTGAATCACAAACCATTCAACGTACAATTTGTCCTGCCTGTAAGATGTGTTGGGATAAAAGAGGTACAGGAATTGTGGGAGTGTCCAACCAATGACTGGTCCAGCTTGAGACCTACACTATGGGTAGGAGCCCACTACCCAGACTGCCAGAATTTAGCAGCCTAATAGCCCATAGACTCTGGATAGAACTAAACAGGACCAGCCCCAATGAAATGATTTTTAATGACACTTTTCTTATCCTCCTAGGTAGGAGCCTAGAATAATCATCATCAGGGAAGCCTAATCCAGCAACTGATAGAAAGAGATGTAGAGACCCACAGCCTAACATTAGGCAGAGCTCTGAGAATACCATGGAAGAAAAAAGGAGGAGAGATTATAGGAATCACAGGGGTCAAGGATACCAGAGAAAGCTCTCTGAATTAAGTAACCCGGGACTATAGGGACTCACAGTGACTGAAATGACAATCAGGGAGCCTGCATGGGTCTGAATCAGATCCCTTGCATATACGTTACAGTTGTGCAGACGTTTCAGTCTTCTTGTTGGACTCCTAAGAGTGGGAGAGGGTGTCGTCTCTGAATCTTGTGCTTGCTTTTGAGACCTTTTCCTGTTCCTATTTCCTCCTCCAGCTTTATTCCAACGGGGTGGTGCTTTGTTTCACTGCAATTTGATATGCCATGCTTGTTGCTAGCCGGAGGTCTGCCCTTTGCTGAAGAGAAAAGTGGTGGGAAGAGACTGGCAGGGAGGAAGGAGGGAAAGCTGTATTTGTGGCATAATATATTAGACAAGAATAAATAAAATAAAACAGTAATAATTTAAAAATCAGGTATGTCTTGATTTGAATGGCTATGGCATTCATTCTCTGGGTAAAACTCTGAGAACTTGTTTCAGATTTTTTAATCACCTATAAAATACACCACAGATGTTTAGTACCATGTAAGATTTGTCATGAGAATTTGATGAGTTTTACATTGAATACTTAGATCACTTATCACCTAGTATAAAATGAGTCACAACTCACATCTTTGAATAGTTACTCAATACTTGCCTTAATCCATATATTTTTTACCACTGCATATTATAATCTGTAACAGTCTTAAAATTTGACAGACTGTTAACTGAGAAGTTAATATCATTTTATGATTCCATAACATATATATTTCACCATTTCCGTACCAACATTGCATGTTCTCCCAATGTGTTTAACCTTTGCTAATCAGATAGATGAAAAATAACATATACCATTGTTAATGTTCAAAGATTTATTTGCATCTATGAAATGTTTACTACTTTTTCTGTAATAATGGTTTTATGGACTTTCTGCATTCAATAATTCACAAAAACTATGACAGTTATTGAAATGGACAGTTTGGAAAAGTATTTTAATTTATTGAATAAATGTTATACCTTCATATGTATATCACATAATATATATGTTTAACAGATTATACATATATAATCTATCTATCTATCTATCTATCTATCTATCTATCTATCTATCTATCTATTTATCTATCTATCATCTATCAGTCTATGTATCTATCTATCTATCTATCTATCTATCTATCATCTATCTATCATCTATCTCTCCATGTATCTCTATATATGTACATGCCCCATATAGCCTTTACATTTTTAAACATAGGCTTTCTATCTTTTAAGTAGCTAAATTAACTATTTTGAGTGGGGTTTCTGGTATCTTTTTATTATCCCAGGTACATTATTAGTATATATGTTGATGTTTTAATGAAGAGTTTTTCACCTTTACAAAATTAAATTTGGCCTGATTTAAGGCCCCCCACCCCGTGCATGTGTGTGCATGTGTGTGTGTGTGCGTGTGTGCATGTGTGTGTGTGTGTGTGTGTGTGTGTGTGTGTGTATCTGCATGTGTATGAGGAGAAGACAGAGGTGAACTCTGTATCCTTTATTGCATTTTGCATTATTTTTTGAGATAGGTTACCTCACTGAAGCTGGTTCGCGCTGGTTGGCTAGAATGGCTAGGGGGGAGGGCTGCACATGTCTCTGTGTCCTCGCCCTGAGGTTAAGGATGTACAATTTCCTGTGGCTGCTTGGCTAGAGTGCCTGCGTGGGGGTCCTGCACATGTCTCTGTATCATTGCCCTGGGGTTAAGGTTGTGGGCCAGCAATACAGTTTTCATGTGGCTGCTTGATGTCTAAATTCAGCTAATCCTTGTGCAGTAAGTACTTTACCTACCAAACCATCTCCTTTCTCTGATTTCCCTGATTTCTTACCATATTTTTACAGCTGTAATGTGTTCAATTAGAGATACAAGGCTCTTGAAGTCAGGCTGGGATTCAGGAGTGCGATGATTGACCAGTGCTACTGGACAAATATCATAGAAATTTATATACAACTAATATGTTTTCCTGAAGTCAAGGCATATGAGTTTCTCCTTCCAAGGACTTCCAAGATTATTTAGAAAATTTTCTACTGTGAAGAAACAACTTTTGTTGACAATTTTGATCATCTGGTCTCCTTTGGGCGAAATACCATGGTTACTTTAATGAGATCACAAAGTTGAAAAGCTGTGGTCTAAGGGAGATACCATGGCCCTCACCTCCAGTCTTCAGATGGGAGATTTGTGCAGTTTGTGCTGCTAGACTTGTGACTTACAGTGAAGAGGTTTGTAGTGCTACCATTTATGGGCCAAGAAAAGAAGTGGGAAGTGGGGGCTGGAGAGATGGCTCAGCAGTTAAGAGCACTGACTGCTCTTCCAGAGGTCCTGAGTTCAATTCCCAGCAACCACATGGTGGCTCACAGCCATCTGTAATGAGATCTGATGCCCTCTTCTGGTGTGTCTGAAGACAGCTGCAGTGTACTCATATACATAAAATAAATAAATCTTTAAAAAAAAAAAAGAAGTGGGAAGTGAACGTGTTTTGGGGACATGGTTACATTGTAATGATAGGTTTAGAAACTATTTTAGAAGTGCTTGCTGACAGGAACCAGACATGAATGCATCCTGAGAGGCTCTGCCAGAGCACTACTGATACAAATGAGGGTGCTCGTATCCAACCATTGGACAGAGCAAGGGGACTCCAATGGAGGACTTAGAGAGAAGGCTGAAGGAGCTGAAGGGATTTGTAACACCATAGGAAGAACAACAATAACAACCAACCAGACCCCTCAGAGCTCCCAGGGAATAAACCATCCACCAAAGAGTACACATGGAGGGACCTGTGACTCCAGCTGCATATGTAGCAGAGGATGGCTTTGTCCAGCATCAGTAGGAGGAAAAGCCCTTGGTCCTGTGAAGGTTCATTTCCCCAATGCCAGGGCAGTGAGGTTCGAGTGGGTGGGTGAGAGTGGGAGCATCCTCATAAAAATAAGGGGAGGGGGTATGGGAGAGGGGGAAAAGGGGATTACATTTGAAATGTAAATACATAAAATATCCAAGAAAAATAAAATAAAAAAGAAACTATTTTCAACAGCGTGATTGAACACACTTAACCGCTGTGTTTCCTTACTGTTGGTTTGCGCATCAAGAAGTGATTTTGTCATTTAAAGTTACAATCAACCTGTCAAACGTCTCCCATCTGAGACTCAAACTTTTCTTTCCAGGTATAATTTTGACAGAATTCTGGAGGATAACCCTAACAACCCACTAAACTAGTCTCTAAAAGTAATATTTATTTTCCCAAATTCTATTAAAACGTTAATATCTGATGCCAGTGGACACACTATCTAACATGGGAATTATTAACTTTAGTAAGTTTTGACCATCCTGATGCAGTCCACAAACAGCCTTGGAGTCTGATAAGTTGCTTCAATGCACCATACAGGCCAAACCAGAGCAAACAATACGTATTTCTCTCGTCAATTGAGATGCACAAAAATCCTTGACAACGTCTTAATGTACAACGAAACAAATTGCACTAAGGTCTTGACTACGTAAGGCCACTAATAAGCAAGAACACTGGATTCAGTGTTCCAAACATTTCTTACTTGAAGAACTTTTAGCTTACAAGTTATTAAAGCTAAACCATTACGTTTTATTATCTACTCAAAATTTTATTATCTGTTCAATATACTACATTAAGGCTTGTGGTAAGAGTGGATGAGTTTTATAGTTTAATAAATTCTTCTAGTTTTATTTGTCAATATTTACTATTTTGAGATGTAATATTTTTATTAGTCTAGAGCAATTAGCTTTCAACAGGGCTCTTAAATTATAGTGTGTGCTGCAATAAAAAAGGTAAGGTTTCATAGCTGTTTTCTACTCTATATATTAAGTTTATTCAGTATTTAAATACATAGCATCTACAGATTCCTTGGGAAAAATATCCAACTTCACTTGCACTTTATCTAATGGATGTGATTAAGTGATTCTCAATAACTTTTTTTTATGTTTGGGAAATCTTAACCATTATTTGTCTGACTTCAACATGTAGGAGTTATGAACTTATAAAGGGGCAAAAGTATCTATAATTATGACTGTGAGCTAGATGAACAAGTCAGGAAGCTGTGGCCCAAGAGTCGAATCCAGCCAACACTCGCCTGTGAAGTTGTGTAGACGCATGCTCTCTTTTTCTTTTCCTATGCCTGCCCTCTGTTTTTAGGTAAGCATAACGCTCGAGTGGTTTAGAATCTAGTAGTTAGGGAGCATAAAGATTAGCTTCTCTTTCACTTGCTTAAGTTTACTGGATCATATTGTTTCTTTCTAGAAGTAGGCTGTGTCCTATTTGAAATGATTATAAATAATATTTTAGCCCAGATAAAACATTTTTCCTTCAGTTTACTTCCTAAGCATTATGCATCTTAGAGAGCCCTCATTAAACACATGGAGCTTCATCTTATCCTATTGACTGATATTTTTATGATAATTTCACTTGAACTTTATTGATGAAGTTTTGTGATCACCTTTACCATTATAAAATTCCTCAGTGTTTTGGAATGCATATAACATGGTCAGTAGTGTTTATATGCTCCAAGAGCATTTATTTATTTATTTATACATACCATTCTTTTTTATTGCATTTTTATTTACATTTTAAATGTTATTCCATTTCCCGGTTTCCCCTCCAGAAACCTGCTATCTCACTCCCCATGCTTCTATGAGGTACTCCCTCTCCCACTTACCCACCCACTCCTTCCCACCTCCTGCCCTGAAATTTCCCTACATTGGGGCATCGAGCCTTGACAGGACCAAGAGCCTCTCCTCCCATTGATGACCGACAAGGCCATCTTTGGCTACATATGCTGATGGAGCCATAGGTCCATCCCTGTGTTCTCTTGGGATGGTGGTTTAGTCTCTGGGAGCTTTGGGTGGTCTGGTTGGTTGATATTGATGTTCTTCTTATGGGGTTCCAACCCCCTTGAGCTACTTCAGTTCTTTTTCTAACTCCTCCACTGGTAAACCCATTCTCAGTCCAATAGTTTGCTGTGAGCATCCACCTCTGTATTTGTCAGGCTTTGGCTGAGTCTCTCAGGAGACAGCTATATCAGGATCCTGTCAGCATGTACCTCTTGTCATCTGCAATATTGTCTGGGTTTGGTGGCTGTATATGGTATGCATCCCCATGTGGGGCAGCCTCTCTATGGCCTTTCAGGCTCTGCTCCATACTTTGTCTCTATATTTCCTACTGTATTTTTGTTTCCCATTTTGTACATGGGCTGGTCTGTGGCCCCCAGCACATATATAGCAGAAGAGCCTTATCTGGCCTCTATGGAAGAGGATGTGCCTAATTCTGCATTTAGTTCTATGTTCTAAGAAGGTCTGAAGCATCCACACTTTGGTCTTCCTTCTTTTTGAGCTTCCTGTGGTTTGTGGATTGTATCTTCGGTGTTCTGAGCTTTTGGGCTAATATTCACTTATCAGTGAGTGCATACCATGTGTGTTCTTTTGTGGCTGGGTTACTTCACTCGGATGATATTTTCTAGTCCCATCCATTTGCCTATGAATTTTATGAAGTTATTGTTTTCAATAGTTGAGTAGTACTCCCTTGCGTATCTATTCCTCTGTTGAAGAGCATCTGGGTTCTTTCCAGCTTCTGGTTATCATAAATAAGGCTGCTATGAACATAGTGGAGCATGTGTTTTTGTTATGTGTTGAAGCATTTTTTGGGTATATGCCCAGGAGTGGTTTAGCTAGGTCCTCAGGTAGTGCAATGTCCAATTTTCTGAGGAACCTCTAGACTGATTTCCAGAGTGGTTGTAGCAGCTTGCAATCCCACCAACAATGGAGGAGTGTTCCTCTTTCTCCACATCCTTTCCAGCATTTGCTGTCACCTGAGTTTTTGATCTTAGCCATTCTCACTGGTGTGAGGTGGAACCTCAGGGTTGTTTTGATGTGCATTTCCCTGATGACTAAGGATGTTGAACATTTCTTTAGGAGCTTTTTGGCCGTTTGCTATTCTTCAGTTGAGAATTCCTTGTTTAGCTCTGTAGCCTATTTTTTAATAGGGTTATTTGATTCTCTGGAGTCTAACTTCTTGAGTTCTTTGTTTATATTGGATATTAGCCCTCTATCAGATGTAGGATTGGTAAAGATCGTTTCCCAATCTGTTGGTTGCTGTTTTGTCCTATTGCCAGTCTCTTTGCCTTACAGAAGCTTTGCAGTTTTATGAGGTCCCATTTGCCGATTCTTGATCTTAGAGCTGTTCTTGCTGCATGGTTTTACAGAGTACAAGGCTACACCTCTGAGTTCCAAGGACTTAGAATTTCATATACCTCAAAAGCACGCTTTAGGGTCTTTTATTGTTCTCAACTTTTCTTCTAAAGGTTTTTTCTTTCATTTTGTGGCAAGTTCTTTCATTAGTTAAGACTGACCAGGAGTTCATGCAGGGTCCTATCAGACCCACAGCAGTACCTCGGCTTCAGCCTGTGAGTGCTGAGATTACAGGTGTTTGTCACCAAGTTCAGCTCTGAGATTTTATTTGGTAAAGAAAACAACCAAAGCACATACATGGGCTGGTCTGTAGCCCCCACCCCATATGTAGCAGAAGAAGCCTTGTCTGGCCTCAGTGGGAGAGTATGTGCCTAACCCTGCAAAGACTTAATGCCCCAGGGAAGGTGGATACTGCTGGGTGGTGATGGTGGTGGTCATGGTGGTATGCGGGATGGGAGCGCCCTCGCAGAGGCAAAGGGGAGGCAGAGGGGTGAAGAACTCTTGGAGGTGGGTGGGACCAGGAAGGAGGAAAACATTTGAAATGTAAAAATAAGTAAAACAATTAAAAAATAAAACAATATAAACAAAACCGACTGCAGCTGAGGCTCAGTGTGTTTTATTTGTTTTCTACTTGGTGACTCCTTTGCTGATCAGGATTGAACCTAAGGCTTGTGTGCACTACACCAGTGCTCTTTGACTTGACTTACTGGTATAATTTAACTCATTGTAAATCATTCCTTTTCCCACCAAAATTCGTTCATTTTATTTTATGTGTAAGTGTTTGCCTGCATGCCTATATGTGTACCTATGCGTGCTTTATGCCTCAGAAATCAAAAGAGGGAATGGGAGCCAAAGGAACTGGAGTCGTGCCTGGCTGTGAACCACCATGTGAGTGCTGAGGAGACCTGAACCTTGGCCTATTTTGGTTGTGGGCTAATTTTTATGGGATTCCTCCCTTATCTTCAGTGTATCTTATGCAAAAACTACAGTGGGCACTCGAAACCACATGCATTATTGTAACATATACTGCTATGGGTTTTCAAACTGTGCATTCATATGATAGTGCCTTAGTTAAGGTTTTACTGTGAACAGACACCATGACCAAGGCAAGTCTTATCAATGACAACATTTCATTGGGGCTGGCTTACAGGTTCAATTCATTATCCTTGGCAGCATCCAGGCAGGCATGGTGCAGGAGGAGCTCATTTTTCTGCATCTTCCTCTGAAGGTTGCAAGCAGAATACTAGCTTCTAAACAGCTATGAGTAGTGTCTTCAGGCCCATGCCCAAAGAGACACACCTACTCCAACAGGGCCACATCTCCAAATAGTGCCACTCACTGGCCCAAGCATATACAAACCATCACATTCCACTCCCTGGCCCCATAGGCTTGTTCAAACACATGAGTCTATGGGGCCATACCTAAACATAGCATAATTAAAAAAACTGCATTTATTCCAATTTCCAAAGTCCCCATAGTCTGTAACAGTTTCAACCATGTTAAAAGTCCAAAGTTCAAAGTCTCTTCTGAGATTCATCAAATCACTTAACTATAATTCCCAAAACAAGACAGTAAACCAGCTGGCCAAACTCCAAACATCCCCATGTCTGACGTCACAGTGGTCTTCAGATCTCCCCTCCCTGGTCAAGCATATACAAACCATCATGGATAGAGTTTAACATGGTAGGCACAATGAATGATTAATAATGATTTAACATTAAGCCAGGTGGTGGTGGCACATCCCTTTAATCCAAGTGCTCATGAGGGAAACAGAGGCAGGGGGATTTCTATGAGTTAGAGGTCAACCTGTTCTACAAAGCAAGTTCTAGGGCAGTCAGAGTCACACAGAGAAACCCTTTCTTGAAAAACAAAACAAAAAACAAACTCAAACTAACTTTAATATTTTTGAGTTGCTTGTTTCTGGAATTTTTCATTTAATATCTCAGACATGGTCAATGTGAGTACCTGAAACTATGAACAATGGAACTTAAGGTGAAGGACAACTGTATTTCCTTTCCTCTGACTAGTGTGTTTATGATGCTCCATTCAAAATAATTAAAATGACATTCTTCTTACAGTCCATTTCTTTCTTCTCCACTGTAACAAGAGAAATACTCACTCTACTCTTAGACATCTGGGAATTGGCCACTCCCAATCTCTATTCCTTTAAGGGGATGGCTTATAAGCTTCAGAATTGAGGGCTGCTAAGTCTAACTCTCTGTCATTTTTTTTTGTCCCCATATAAAACACATAATCTTCCTTGTGGAAACATTCGGTTTTATATATTTTTATCACACATTGGGAAGGGGAGGACAGCTTTCAATAAGTGGCAGTAAATTTAAGTATTTTTTTTTAAATCTTGGAATGATTTCTTCCGACAAAAATCTTATGCACATATCTAAATACATAAAACAAATTCATTTTAAAAATGGATTTTGGAAGAAACCACTTAAGATCTTGTCAAGATGAATACTATAGACTCCTTATCGACTTTAAAAAGCTCAAATAAATCCTATGGGAGGATTAGTGCTTGGTTGCCAGCTGCAAGGCCATTCCCACCATAACTGTCTACTGCAAGATCCTGGTGGAGACTTCCTATGTGTGAGATCAAGTTTGGCATTGTAAATACTATTTAGCCTACCTTAATTATCCAAGGAAAAATAGCAAGCCTTTTAAGAACTGAGGTGAAAACTGATTACTTTCTGGTTGCAGGAAGGTTATGCTGACTAATGCTGGCGAAAATGGTGTGCTTGGGTGGACAAGTGTGAACCTGATGATTTATGGTACAGCGTGCATAGCAGTCCTGACAATTCAGTTACATGGATGTGTAATTTCTGGCTAAATTATAATGAAAAATTCAACATAGCCACATATTTCTTCAAATGAGGTAGTGAATCTCAGGTAGCTGTAATGGCATAGCATGGGTCTCTACCTGGGAATAGCGTCTCTCCAGGTCACAGGTGTTCATCAAAGTATGACACTTCTTTTTGAATCATTGATTTTTCTTTACAGGAAACAAAGTTGAGTACGGTAATCGTGGTATTATATATTTAGCAAATGTGACTGTTTATATGAAATTATGGCTGTGTGACTACATGCATCTCTGTGTCCACATACATGTACATAAATAATAGGAAAAGAAAGCAAGGGGATTGGAAATAAGAAAACATTACCAAGTGATATGTGTACGTCATGTATTCTCAATGGGGCCAGTGTCCCTTACAAAATGAAAGTCTTTCTTGATCTTTTTATATATAAACAATGGATGTTAATGGCACACAAGCACATATATGTACACACATACAGAGCGATCTGTAATGCTAACATTTCTTTTGACAAGAGGTTGGAGTTTAGGATATAATAACTAAAAGGCTCCTTGAGAAAATGCTCCTGAGGCAGTCCTTCCAGCTCGATGCAGACAGTCCTGGTCTGCTCTCCATCCTGGATAGAGAAGCTGCCTCTGCACTCCACAGCAGTCAACGAGTAGACATGGAAATGTTCAAAGCACTCAGAAGAAGGACCCGGGGCCAAGCTCTAAATAGGTCATCTACAATGTCCCTCATCGCCAAAGAGGGGCTAGAAAGAAGGTAAGAGCTAAAAGATGGGGAAAGAGTGCTGTGACACACCATCTTCTGGTCATGACTCGGCTATTCCCCTTGTGACCTCACAGCGGCTATGGTTACCTACACAAGACTTGCACAAGACGACGCCAGCGAAAATCCCGGTACAGACGGGGTAAGTGATCTCCCTTCCTTCCCCATGCTTTACTAAGGAGTTACTGGCAGTTGCTAGCTGCTGGAGGAAAGAGAGCCATTCTTGTCTGAGGATGTGGCCACTGGTAGGTTTCCTGTGCTTCCGTGGGTAGCTTTGCGCCATGCACACAGGGCAGCGCTGAGTGGGATTTCGTACACCAGAGACATACATTTGGGAGGAGGCAGGGCAGCTGGGCATTCTGCATCTCCAGGAGCTCACTTCCAGACTGATGCAGTGCAGGAACCGAGTTGTGCTCCTCAATTTTAACTTTCTGAAACCAAAGTTTTCTTCCATTCAAATCAGGCGTCTCAAGCTTTGATTCTCCGTTGACAGACTGTGTCTTAACAGTTCGTTGTTTCTTGCTGAAGCTGCACCCGGACACTTTGTCTGCCTGTATACTGCTGTGTTGAAGCTCTTCTTCCTGTGACAATTGCTGACTGATACATGTATGTAGATGTACGTTCTTAGGGTATATTGTTTAGAATTTTCCGTTGGTAATAATATTTAAGGATGGAAGGTGTCTCAAGTGTAGGTCAAAAAGAAAAAAAAAAAAAAGGAAAAAAAAGACAGATGACAGGAAAAAATTCAAACAGCAGAACCAGGAGGGTGAAGTAAGCCTAGTTTTGTTTATAAAACCCTCAACAAGCTTAAGAATGATAAACTTCCAGCACTCGGCCAATAAAATCATGGAACCAAAATTTTATATAAAGAGTATATTTTATAATTTAAGTGTGGGGCTGCCCTCACAGAAACACAGGTGAGCCCTAGCTGTGGTCTTTCACTTATAAAATGTAGGGAGGTTCTGGGCCATTACCCCTGCTGTGCCATTTACAAATCATGAATATTTTGAAGGTAAACCTTCTACAAAGAGAAATGTCTTTGACAGAGAGACTATCAGAAAAAGCCCAAATAGAAACAGAGAAATAATGGTATTTTTAAAAAAATCCTCATGGTCAGTTTTAGCATCACCTTGAAAGGTGACTCTCTTGTGACAGGAATCACTGTGTGGTAGAAATGGCTGAATCTATTTTGGATCAAAACCAGGCAGCCAAACTGAAAAAAAAAATATTTTTTTTTTGCTTGCAGAGGCCCCTCATTCTAATGTGTTCAAAAGCATGCTTTCAATACTGATTCAGGCAGTGAGGTTCACTTGGCCAGATAAAAGCAGATAATAATAGTTTGGCTTATTTTTAAAAATTGGCTGTGTTTGCTATATTCATAACGATGTCTCTGGAGAGAGGTTATTTTGCGAAGTGCTTTGTAGATAAATAAATTTTCAGGAAGGGAATTTTAATAAAATCTGTCCAGCTATGTGGACAGATGGGCCACATTTATTAAGGGAGGAAACCGTGCACTAGGAGCTGCGAGAGCAGCCTCATCTTTGAGCGTGTGCCCCACCTCAGCTGCCTCCTGCTCTATCCATTGTGAACCGAGCCTATGTGTGTGTCAGGGAGATGGCATGGTAGAAGTAATCATTTTCTATTCTGTGGGGAAAGGATTGATGTTAGGCTTTGTTTCTAATTTTACATTGAAAAAACATAAGTGGAATTCTTGTCCTCTCTTCTTTAGAATGAATTTGAAAAAAAAATTAAGCCTCATTATGTCACAGATTAAAACTGGACTTGATGAATGGTGGGTTTCAGATCGCCACGGAATCATGCAACTAGATGGGGAGGTCGTGAGACATATTGCGGCACAGAGGTTTCTAAATGGACAACTACCACAAATTAATTAAAAATCAAACGTGTAAGGGCTAGAGGAGGTTCTGACAATACTCACCTGGGTTGCAGTGTACAGTTTCATGGAAGTCTTGGCTCTGAGCACACAGTGTGCCTACTTTGTGCAATGCATGATGTCATACTGTGCATCACAGACACAAGCTGTCAAAGGCACCTTGTCTCAGATTAGAGATTATTTTGCCTTAGGAATTGTGGTATTTTTTATTGTATGTACAAACCTTTGTGGTGTTAGAGAAAACATTGGCTTAATGATGGAAAACGAAGACTTTGCCATTTTCTTACCACTCAGCAGGTATCAAATTAGTATGTCCTCAAATTATATGATATTTGAATGTTTGGTTTTAAAACTTAGTGGTTGAGTTGCTTACTTGAGTTCCGTAAAAATCACAACACATTAAACATATTTTGGCTTGAGATTAGGATAGAATTTCCAGTTATTTCAGAAATGGCTCTAACGACACGTTTCCCATTTTGCACGATGCATTTCCATGGCCCCATGGTGGAGGAATCTATCAGGGTTTCCATTCCTGACAGGTAAAAGGGGGGTGTGTTGTTCAGACAATGGTGTGCTATACTTAGCCTTCCCTAGCTTGCAAGAATTGAGTGAAAGTGATGTGCTCAGCAAAAACAATTGCAAAATCAAAATATCAATCAACTATGAAAAATGTTGAAGATGTCTACATTCCACAGCATCTGATGTTCAACTAGGAATTAAGATTGTATTAAAAGTAAACAAGCACAAGCGTCTCATTAGAATGTCAATTTGCTTTCATCTTTAATAAATGGCAAAAGTAGATGCATACCAAATAATTACTCCAAAATAAACTTCTTTATGATTTGTGTTTGATTTGTGTACCTGTTTATATACTTATATACCTGAAATCCCATAAATATTTCTTAGTTAAAAGAAGTCATTTAAGAAGTCATGGTCTAGAGGAAAGATGACAAAACAAACGAATGCATCTACTATTTATTTAATTTAATGCTGAGAAAAACATTGGACCAGCAATTGCTAAGAAATGTTGTTCTCCTGCAAGAATAAAAGAAGTTTGAGGGTTCAGTACAACCAGTTAATTATAGAGCTATGAGTTATTTGAGATCTCAGAATTGCTGTGAAAATTAATGAATATAAAATTAGATGCCCAGCACAAAGTAGGCATGCAAAAGGGATAGGTTGTTCATCTTACGCGTGTTGAAAAACGAAAGCATTAATAAAATAAGGGACATAATTACTCATCTTCAGTAAAAATGTCAAAGCACGAATGCTTTCTTCTCTGAGGTAAAAGAACATCCAGTGGATCCAATGACCGCGCTCCTTGGTAGATGAAGTTATCAAAGCTTCCATTCCGCAAACTAAAAGTGGGCTTGCTGTACTGCTCGTGGAAGGTTGGAGCTAGCCTTTACCACGTTTCCAGAATCAATTGTAATGTTCTCAGAAAAATGTGTAGGCTAGTCAGCATCACATTGGCAGACCGGCATAGGGCACGGAGCTAATGTTCACATCACAGAAACTCTCAGCCTAAGTGAGGTGTGCTTGTTTTCTCAGTGTGTGTTTAATTGGTGGCTGCAAATTTGTTAATTCTCCACGGCATACAGACATGTGTTGTACGCTTATCTCCTGCAAACGTGCTCAAAAATGGAAAGTGAAATGTCAGGAGGACATTGTAATAACCTTTTACAAGGCTGGTTTCAAGACGGAGTGGATAAGATCTAGGACACTTTTTGGAGAACTTGTGGTGTGTGCATGTGTGCACGTATGGTTGGGCATCGCTGTGTGGTGTGGTGTGATGGGTGTGTTTGTGTGTTTGTGTGTGTGTGTGTGTGTGTGTGTGTGAGAGAGAGAGAGAGAGAGAGAGAGAGAGAGAGAGAGAGAGAGAGAGAGAGAAAGAGAGACTATGAAGAAATGACAGGGTTAGACTAAAATCATATCATTTCATTGGCTTCTTGGTATGAGGAACTGGGTGGTGTCATGTAATGAAAGGAAAATGATTAAGATCTGGCATGTATGGCCGAGCACACACATGGAGATTAATGTTCTTTTTGCATGTGATATACTTGATAACTGTAGTTAAATATTTAGAAGGATCGTAGTTGTATTTATGGACTAGGAGCCCAGGGTAATGACTGGGGATCTATCTGTATTCAGTAATATTTGCCATGTAGAAATTATACAAAGTCAAGACAGAATCAATTGTGAAGGAGGCATGAGTAGATCTCACTCTGGTCTTCTGACAATTTCCCACCAGAATCCGGTTTAGACTTTAATTTGTGATCCTGTGGCTATTACAGTGTTGAGAGGAAGCTCTTTAAGTTACATAATCTACATAGCTTGGTAAAGTCTTAATGACAAATTTGTAGTAAGTGTGTAACATGGCACTTCTCTTGTATATACTGAGAGTAAGAAATTTGTGGTCAGGTGTGTTCTAAAGTAATAGTTCTCCAATTCTTTTTTTTTTTTTTTTTCAGAGCTGGGGACTGAACCCAGGGCTAGGCAAGCGCTCTACCACTGAGCTAAATCCCCAACCCCAACAATTACTTTTTTTTTTTTTATTAACTTGAGTATTTCTTATATACATTTCGAGTGTTATTCCCTTTCCCGGTTTCCGGGCAAACATCCCCCTCCCCCCTCCCCTTCCTTATGGGTGTTCCCCTCCCAACCCTCCCCCCATTGCCGCCATCCCCCCATAGACTAGTTCACTGGGGGTTCAGTCTTAGCAGGACCCAGGGCTTCCCCTTCCACTGGTGCTCTTACTAGGATATTCCTTGCTACCTATGGGGTCAGAGTCCAGGGTCAGTCCAGTTCTCCAATTCTTACAGTCGTGATCACAAGGTATGTCAAAGCACCCTCCTATCCCCTTACTTTTGCAACTATTATTTTTCAAAGAACAACTTCATGACAGTGATCACTGAAGACAAAAAACAAAACTATAGTAAATCTGTTGCTGACAAAATGTGTGAAATAGTTCTTACTTTTAAATACAGCACTTCACTAAACAAGTTCTTTTACACTTAGAAATAACTAAATATCTTTGTTTAAGTTAGTTACTTTCAATTTTTTTCCAGAAAACAAATTTGTGCTATAAAGCTCTAGTAACTTATTAGCAATTAGAATAAAATACATGATGTTTAAAATCCCTCCTGGGGACTGAGGTCTGTAGAAGAAGGTTGGCTGTCTCCTGGATGCTGGCTTCCAGAATCATGTTTGCTCTTTTTTTTCTCGCTGTCTTCTTTGCACCGTACTCTCTCTAGGATACTCTGAGTTTGGCGTTCTCTCCCTTCTCACTATGGAAAGGACTGAAAGGATCAAGCACTTCAGTGTTTAGGAGATGTGACATTAAAATCCTTCTATTTAATACATATTACTCGTCTAGTAATACTTGTATTATGGAAAAATACTTGTAGTGTCATCTTGGGTAACTAGAAAAATAACTTTGAAGAATGCGAAGGTTCCCAACCAAAGTCCTACATAGACACTAAAGCAGACTTGTAGAATGTTACATGGACCTAAAGCCAAGCAAAGTGTCCCAGTCTAACCTGCTGACTAAACATTTCACCGTGTCTCAGGTGACCCTGAGTCTTTTCCTGGCAGTGGAGATGCTCTATAGAAATGCTGTGTAACACAGAAGTGGGGAACTGACAGGAAAGTGGGCACTTCTAACAGCTTGCAGAAAGGTGGGAGGGAGAGGGTAAAAAAGAAGTAGAGGGATGGGAGAAGGAGATGGAGAGGGGAAGGGGAAGGGGGAGGGAGAGAGAGAGGGAGAGGGAGAGGGAGAGGGAGAGGGAGAGGGAGAGGGAGAGGGAGAGGGAGAGGGAGAGGGAGAGGGAGAGGGAGAGGGAGAGGGAGAGGGAGAGGGAGAGGGAGAGGGAGAGGGAGAATATGTGAGAATCAGCATTAACACCAGGTTGTATGTATGGAAGGTCAGCAGAAGAGAGTAGATAAGATGCCCTCATTGACTCTGCTAATTGGGAAGCTCTGTTTCCAGGTACAATGTCTCACTGCTTTCCAGCTGGTAGTTCGCTGAGTTTGGGGAGGAGGAGATGGCGTCTCAGTCCACTTTGTGGTGGCATCTATGAAGGCCTGTATGGTGCACTGCATATAAGTGAACTGAGGAGTGTTGAGGCAACAGGAGAGAGAGAGAGAGAGAGAGAGAGAGAGAGAGAGAGAGAGAGAGAGAGAGAGAGAGAGGGGGGGGGGGTAGAAATGCGAATTTTGGGCTTCTGCGGCAAATCATTTCTCTTTCCAGCTGCAGTTATCAGCAGGACTTGCGTGTTTTATATAATTTTTCCTTCTGGGGTTATTGGAGGAATAAAACCTTGCTACCCACCTCACCACAAAGTGAGGTGCATGGCGCCACGTTGTGTAAGTTTACTGAGGACTTGGCAGATAGAAATTCTGGAGGTTTGTCCAAATCTTTACTCAGCAGAGGGAGGCTCAGAGCTGAGTCTGTTATTTGTACTGAAAAAGCATAAGCTGAATTTCTCCACATAGCAAAGTGGCAAATTAGTTTTTTTCTTTTTGAGGGGAGGTTAACAAAGACAAGTGGAATCAAAAATGGGAGTGGGCTCACGAGTGAACAATGGCTGACTCATCAGAGTTTTTAAAAGCAGGGACATCTAATCACACACATGCAGATTTGGAAGGAAGTGGAGCTCTCAGAACTTGTGAGGGGAAAGAACATTTATCTGAAGGAAACCTACACCCTCTCTGATCACATATGTCTTAAAGGCTTGTAAAGACCACCAATCACGGCATCACCCTGTGCCTGAGTTCTGAGCCTTGGTGTAGCAATCAATGTGGGTTAAGAAATTCCTTAATCCTTTTATCCTTTGTAGAATGGATAGCCACAAAAGAAAATTGAGCTTGTTGTGAGATATAAGTCTCTCCAACCTCCCCTTGGCCCCCACAAAACACACATGATTTCTTATTTATTTGCTCCTATAAAAACCTGAGGTGCCCTTCCTTTCCTTTGCTGTCTTTCTCACTAGTGAATGCGATCCCTATACCAGTAGCTTGAATATAACCATGTCCTTAATTACCCTATGCATTTTTGCCTGCCATATCTTTGGTGCTGTGACTTGGATTGAATTGGTCCTTTGGTCGGTGACTGCACATGGATAGTGAGTTAGTCTCTCAGAGCTCTGCGCTCCACTCTGGTCTGGCTGTAAAGGGTCCCAGTGGCAAGTCAGCTTCTGATGCTATGCTGAGGGTCACATACGGATGACACCGGCTTAATGTTGACTCTTCCTGGGTTCTCTGCTGTTTTCTGGTGCCAGCTCTTTTGTTGTAACGATCTAAATACTTGGAGAACTCTGTCCAAGATTAACAGTTGGTAGAACTCTCACCTCTCTTAGGTAATAGACTAATTAAACTACGATTGGTTGGTATTTTTATTTATGTAATTTTGTTCTTTACTTGAGGTTAAGTGAATTTTGTCCATTAGGAGAATAGCCTTCCTTTTCTGTAGGTTTTATTTTTTTGGGCTCAACCCATGAGTAAAATTTGAAATCAAAATTTCAAGCCTTTTCTGTGTTATGTCTGTTAGTATATCTGGGTTTTAGGGAGGCCTTTTGTATTTTACTGTGATGTTATACAGTATTTTTCTCTCTGTGGAAGTACCCAGTTAGATGGAAAAATATTTACCTTTCTTTGAACACTTTGAACTACCGATTCTTTTGCCTCTGTTTCTAGAGTGTAGTGTTCATAGCCTTAAGTCTGGTTTTCTGTGGTGCTGGAATTAACCTGGGGCTTCTGTGTGCTGAGAACATATTGTGAGTTATAGCCCTGGAGAGTTTTATTCCATTTGGGCTTAGGGTACTTGTAAAATTGAATATTTATAAAGTTCCCAAAACTTATGAACCAAATATTCTTAATGTGAAAAATGTGAACTAATCAGAAATCTTGTTAGGAATTTAAGTTCAGGAGATCTTAGGTAAACTTTTAGCAAACACGGCTGAGATGAACCCTGTTCTTGTTAGTCTTGGTATATTCTTAACTAGATTCTTGGTACAGTTCAAAGTCTTAGAAAGCCATGGAAAGACTTGAGCCCGTGGAGAGCTGTATTCATTTTTATATGTTAGTTCTTCATGACCTCGAAAGAACCCAATTCCATTGTCAATTGTGTCGTTCTTTCAATGAACTTATCAGATTTTTGAAAACTGTCAGTTATCCATCAGCCACAACTATTTTCAACACTTTGTCAACTACAGAGAATTTTTATTTTACTTTCCCCAGAGCATTCACAATGGGCTACAAGGTCAGAGCTCTTTGTTTTCAACAAACAGGGCTGTTTTGAAGGGATGTGCACCACGTACCTCTTCATGTGCACGAATAACATTGTGTAAATACCTTTGAAATTGTAGCAGGGGATTTGTGTATTCTAACTGAGACGCCAATGGGTTGTGGGATAGTTAACAAGATGATCAGGATAAATGTTATCTGCACAAGACTATGTGAGCCTGAGGCATGCTGATGTTTGGACTATAACTAATGCTTTTGTTTCTTTCTATGTACAAGAAAAAAAGACCCCTCTCTTTATTTCTCAAGTCACCCAAAACTGTTTTACCGTAAACTGAGAACATTTATAACTACTGTCCTTTCTGGAAGAGCTTGAAGGGGCTCGAGACCCCAAAAGTACAACAATGCCAACCAACCAGAGCTTCCAAAGACTAAGCCACTACCTAAAGACTATGCATGGACTGACCCTGGACTCTGACCTCATAGGTAGCAATGAATATCCTAGTAAGAGCACCAGTGGAAGGGGAAGCCCTGGGTCCTGCTAAGACTGAACCCCCAGTGAACGTGATTGTTGAGGGGAGGGCAGTAATGGGGGAGGATGGGGAGGGGAACACCCATATAGCAGGGGAGGGAGAGGGGTTAGGGGGATGTTGGCCCGGAAACTGGGAAGGGGATAACTATTGAAATGTAAATAAGAAATACTTGAGTTAATAAAGATAAAAAAGTATTCATTACAGTAAAAAAAATACTGAATACTGTCCTTTTAACACTGCATGACAAATACCAATTTTAGGATGTTTATTCGTATAGATTTCATAAGAATATGTTCCCTTTTATAAAGACATCTGAAATCATTACTTATGTAACTAAGGACTGATATGGAGTGCTGTATTAGCTAGATATGCTCACTAAAGTGAATCTGAATACTTTCTTTTGTTTCGAGGCAGTGGCTGGTAATATAGCCAAGGCTGTCCTGAAAGTCATATTTTCCTGCCTCTGCTTCTCAAGTGATTATAGGTCTTTAGCATCAGACTCTACTTGATTATGTAGTTTTACTGAACCTAGCTGATCCTATGAAGCACTTTTTAAAAAAAATCACTCTTTGAAATACTAATGTCGGTCCTGCTGGTAAGTGGGTAAGATAAGGTTGATTTTGGGCTGGCCTAGTTAGTAGCAAAGGATAAATTCAAGTTTTAAATGCACATTCCTTTTCAATAGAGCTTTATGGACCTAGCTTTTCTCCTGTTTCTCTCAGATGATATGGATGCTGCTGTCCTGCCTATGCTCTTTGAGAAGCAAATCTTGGCAGGATGAGGAAGTGCTCCAGCTCATCTTTAGTAGAGCTCAAGAGTGACCCCTGCTGACCCCGGGTTATATGATCCCCGCAATGATGCCAATTGGTGTTTGGATGCTGCATTTTCTGACACAAGAATCTATTGCATCCGGACCACTCTCACACGAGTGTGGGGGAAGAGTAGCCGACTTCCAGTCTTGTTCCCAGGAGGAAGAATTAATAACCACAACAAGAGGTGATGCCTCCTTTCCGGGCTGTCTCATAATAGGTCAAATCAGTCAGCAAGAAAACCCAGATTCCGAAGTCATCAGCTCAGTGCAATAGACCATAGAAATTTAAATCTCATAAGCCAGAAGAACTTTCAAATATTGTCATTCCAGCAGCTATAATCTCTATAAAGTTCTCTAAAGCAAGGTAGTTAACTATCTGCAATTTTCAGGTGAAGACAAGTATTTATTTCGGTTTTCTTACAGCCTTTAAAACTAGTATAAGAAATTGGCCTTTGTTGTATGATACCAAGGATAGTTTTAATGTCTAAACAGTTCTCTACACATGTAAAATTATATTGTCTCCAAAAACGCTTTCTTATCCTGGCTTCTTATACATGTATGGCTATCTAAATGCAGATTATTTTCCCGGTTAGACATTGCCCTACTCTATTATCCAGCCAGAGAGCAGACACTCTACCCATCTTCAGGATAGCTTCCCATTAGCGAGCATGAGATTGAACTGACATTACAGGCTGAGTTTTCCCTGTACACATTACACTTCTGAATTCATGGTACACTGTTTCACAGGAGATGACTGAATGAAAAAGCATCACAATGCGGCCGTTCCCTCTGCTGGCCCACGATCACTGGACCTACGGAATTCACTCTGACCTGCAATGGGGCATTAACCCCAATGCAAAACAGTTCCCGACATCAAGGTTTCAAGGTGTTCAGGAAGGATGCTGTGAGCAAATCCAGTGAACAGAAATAAAATGTTGGGACACACGAATCCTTCATCAAAACTTTGAAATTACTAACCCATGTGAATCTACCCATGTGCTCACTGACTTCAAATAGAATAGAAAATGGTACGCAGCATTGTAGCTCTTGCCACTAAAAGGGAATTAAATTGCAATATACCCAAAGAGAGAAAGATAAAGCAATAGAGCACATACAGGTAAATAGCTTTTGTGGTCCAATGAGATGAAGAAATACATTTAATTATGCCTTGGAAAGCTTATCATTCCTTTTTATACATAAAGATGAGTGTGAATGTGTGTGTGTGTGTGTGTGTGTGTGTGCGCGTGCATGCGCGCACGCAGAGAAATATAGGTAATGTTAGCTGCAACATGTAGGGGTAATGGGAGTTAATTTTTTTTTTTAAAACTCAGTTATGATCTTCAAAATATATGTTCACAAACAACTCAGCATCCATTTTTGCTTTCTATTTCTGCATTTAGAAAGAATGGTTTATTTGATTTAAATTTTTTTTGCCTGCTTGGCATCATGTACACAGAATTTAAAGAATACAAATTTACCCATTCTGTTCCCGTTTTAAGAGCCACATTGTACAGCCTCAGCAGTTACACAATACTATTATTCTAAGTAAAATTTCAGTAGCTCATCCACGCTGCAAATTAAGCAAAATTAGAGCACAAAGGAAAAAATATAACTCTGGGGCATTTGCTTTCTTGTGATAATTTGGCAAAGTCACATAGAAAAGGAAAAGGCCGATCAGTGATGACAACACTTATTGCCATTCGTTATCAATTCAACATTCGACTCGCCCACTGTTTGAAATCGTTCTTGTGCTGTAAAATAAACTATTGGACTCTTGTAGGTCAGTAGAAAAATTTTATGAAGTTGGCTGCCTGTGTCATAAAATGTATGCTTTATAAACGCATCTGGCCATTCAATATGTAGCTACCAATAATGGCTTTTGGTGGTTATTTTATATTTATACTTGCGGGGGCAGTGGGAAGCAAGTGTGTGTAAACTCGGCACAGAGACATTCCACCCATTTGCTAGAGTATCGGCTAACAACCTGACTCCATGTTTATAGTGAGCATTTTGGCTTTCCCTGTTCCTTTGTGTTTGTAGTAGGACCACTCCAGCATCCTTGAACGTCATACTTCTGCCTTCCTTCTCTATGCTGGAGCCTCATTCTTTTCCAGGACTGTTGAATAATGGCTGTGACCCCGTAGGCTAATGTTTAATGCTGTTTCTGAATTTAGTGCAGCCTCTTTTAATATTTCATCATTACATATGATGCTTTCTCTAAGCTAATTTTCTTTGACTTTATTTATGCTTATTTGATTTTTCTTTTATCTGTTTTCTCTAATTGAATTCTGCCTAGTACATAAACTTTCTTTCATTCTTTCGATTAAATAAATTTTAGTCTACATATTCCCCTCTGAGTATATCTTTATCTATGCAGGTCCTGGACACCCATGTGGTCCCAGTGGCTGCCCAGACTATGTCTCTAGTAGTGAGCCATGGACATCAACATCAACTGCATAGCTATGAACCCAGACATGGCCCTGAGTGACCATGCCAGCATGTCACCATGGCCTCTGGTGAGAGGGCTGGCTGCTCACAACAGGCTACTTTTCTCCAGCCCCCACCTATATTTCCAATTCTATTTCTCTTCACAATGCCCAAACTGTTGTGCTTCTCTTTCTCTCTCATCTGTCCATGCACATGATGGCATCGAAGTGGCTCCTGCTGCAGGCTGGTCACTTGTTTGGTGGGCATCTGGGTGACCTCCTCTGTCTGTGCTGCATGGCATAGTGTCAAGTAGGCCTCTAGGTATCTATAGCCCACCTACGTGGCTATTTCTTTATTTACATTATTGAAGGAGAGACAGCCAGGTCTAAGTAACTCTACCTTGTGCCTTCCTGAATTCTAATCTATTTTCCACTTGTGTTCTCCTGAGTCACACTTCTGCTAAAGGAAAAAAGCAGGCCTGATTTATACAGATCTTATATGTGAAAGGCTGAATGTCTCCAAATCAACAGAAAGTCTCCTCCTGAGCGAAGATCATTATTCTGTGGCCTAAATCTAGGCTGTTCCCTAAACAGGAACAAATATTTCAAGACAAGAGACAGAACTGAATTGGTCCCTCAATGAAGTTGATGGTTTCCCTGGCGTTTCACAGGACACATCCTCGGAGCAGTTACACCAGACAAGCAGTTATCCTAAAGCACGCTATTTGCATCCCTCTTATCAGCTATCAGGTTATCAATGTTACCTTGTGGGAAATCTGTGTGGTTAACAGGCATGAAATAGAGCTGAAGCAGCCTTTATCAAAGTAATGGACCAAGGACATAGAATTCTGCTAGAGTCAGAATGGGTAGGATTCCCACCAAACCTGATGTTTCCATTTCATAAATGGAAGATACTTAAGACTCCATTTTTTGGTGGTCTGTTTCTTCTGGTGGGACTCCTAACAGTGGGAGCAGGGGCAGTCTCTGACACCTTTGCCTCATTTTGGGACCCTTTTTCTCCAACTGGGCTGCCTCCTCCATCCTTAACATAAGGGGGGGTGCCTAGTTTTTTTTTAAATTATTGGTTATTTTTCTTTATTTACATTTCAAATGTTATTTCCCTTTTCATTTTTCCTCCAAAGAGTTCCCCATCTATCTCACCCCCCACCCCTCTCCCCTGCCTCCACTAGGGTGCTTTCCCACCCACCCACTCCTGTCCCACCCACTCTTGCCTCACCGCTCTACCATCCTCCTATGCTGCGGCATCAAACCTTCACAGAATCAAGGGCCTGCACTCTCATTGAGGCCAGACAAGGCCCACCCTCTGCTACATATGTGAATGGAGCCATGGCTTGCTCCATGTGTACTCTTTGGTTGGTGCTTTAGTCCCTGGGAGCTCTAGGGCATCTGGTTGGTTGATATTGCTGTTCTTCCTATGAAGGAGTTGCAAACCCCTTCAGCTCCTCCAGTTCTTCCCCTAACTCCTTCGTTAGGGTTCCCTTATTCAGTCCAATGGTTGGCTGCAAGGATTCACATCTGTATTTGTCAGGCTCTGGCAAAATCTCTCAAGAGATATCCATATCAGGCTTCTGTCAGCAAGCATTTCTTGGCATCATCAATAGTGTCTGGGTTTGGTGGCTGCATAGGGGATGTATCCCCAGGTGGGGCAGTCTCTGGATGGCCTTTCCTTCAGTCCCTGCTATACTCTTTGTCTCTGTATTTCCTTTAGATAGAAACAATTCTGGATTAAAAATCTGAGAAGGGTGGGTGGCCCCACCTCTCAACTGGGGGCTGTGCCTACCCTCTGGATATGATCTCTACAGGTTCCCTTTGTTGGATATTTTAGCTAATGTCATCCTCATTGAATCCTAGGAGCCTTTTGCTTTCCTGGTATCTGGGACTTCCTGTTGGCTTCCCCATTGCTACACACCTCTGTTCAATTTCCTGACCCTCTGTGCATTTCCCTGTTTCCTCCCACATCTGATCCTGCTCCCCTTTTCCTCTTCCTCTCCTCTCTTCCTCACAAGTCCCTCCCACCCTCTACCTCCTGTGATTATTTTATCCCCACTTCTAAGATGAACTAAAGTATCCACGCTTTGGTTTTCCTTCTTCTTGAACTTCATGTGGTCTGTGAATTGTATCTTGGGTATTCCAAGTTTTTTCCTAATATTCACTTATCAGTGAATACATACCATGTGTGTTCTTTTGTGACTGTGTTACTTTACTCAGGATATTTTCTAGTTCCATCTATTTGCCTGCAAATTTCATGAAATTGTAGTTTTTAATGGTTGAATTGTACTCCATTGTATAAGTGTACCACAGTTTCTGTATCCATTCCTCTATTGAGGGGTATCTGGGTTGTTTCCAGCTTCTGGCTATCATAAATAAGGCTGCTATGAACATAGTGGAGCATGTGTCCTTGTTATATGTTGGGTGTATGCTCAGGAGTGATATAGCTGGGTCCTTAAGTACTATTTCAAATTTTCTGAGGAACCTCCAGAGTGATTTCCAGAGTGGTTGTACCAGCTTGTAATTCCTCCAGCAATGGAGGAGTGTTTCTCTTTCTCCACGTCCTTGCCCCAGCATCTGCTGTCACTGAATTTTTTTATCTTAGTCATTCTGACTAGTATGAGGTAGAATCTGTAGATTGATGTCATTATACAGGTGAAGGCAGGTATTGTATAGAATGAGGCCTGTCACTGGACAAGAAGGAAGGATGGGCAGGAGGAAAGTTTTAGAGAGGCAGAGAAGGCTGGAGGAAAGAGGAAGCAGGCGAGAGAACATGGTGGTATATATAGCGCTCTATCAAATGTAGAGTTGGTAAAAAATCTTTTCCCAATCTGTGGGTTGCCATGATGTGCCATGTTTGTATGATGTCTCTCAAAGGCCTGCCCTTTTCTGAAGGGAATGGAAGGAGGGATGGATATGAGGAAGAGGGGGGGTGGAGGAGAGGACTGAGAGGAGGAGAGGGATGGGGAAGCTGTCATCAGAGTGTAATATATAAGAGAAGAAAAAAATCTGTATCTGTTGTAGAGAGTGGAGTCAGATTAGAGCCCAAGGCTCTTTACTTCCAGGAAATGATTTGTCAACCTGTCTCACAGTTAAATTTACACACATTGTATATATATATATGTGTGTGTGTATGTGTGTGTGTGTGTGTGTGTGTGTGTGTGTGTGTGTGTGTGTGTATGTTTAGTTCAGTGTATGTATCTTTAGTTCAGGTTTTCAGTAAGTTTCAATTGTTCTACTCATTTGGCCATGATATAAATATAGTAATTTTCCTTTGCCAATTTTTGTTCCTTAATTTCCTTGAAACATGGATACTAAGGTACCTTATGGTGTTCAGTCCTTGGCCCCACCTTGAGATGATTGCTAGCAAGCCACGCATGCTCAAGACTGTGTTTTCTATCAGTTATGCAACACTTACCTTTGTGTCTTTTTTCCACAAAACATCTAAGGTCCCGTCAGTCCTTAGAAGACCAATTTTAGACTGTTAACCTAAAGCATGGCCACACTGATTCAATCTCCCTTTTTCTCTCTCACTTCTCTTATTACTGATGTATTAGAGTCAGTGGGTTCATTCTAATCTATTGAAATATCTGGAGCTAGATGCTTTTACCCTAAGACTTTTGGAAACAGGAATACAGGTTAGGTCTGTTTCCATGCTGTCCTGTCATATTGAAAAAGAAACAAACAAGCCTTCTAGGCAAGCTAGACTGAGATGTTTGACAAGGCTGTACCAGAGTTGGAGAGAGTTGGCCATTGTCATTTCTTGCCAGTCACATAGTACCAACAAATTCCCCCTTTCCCTTCTTCTTTTGAGTGTCCTTCAAAGAAGACACCTTACTTGGTCTCATCTTGGGTAGCTGAAATTTTACTTCAGATTCCTATCATGTTCTTAGCATGATAGACCTCTTATTTAAAGGAAAATTTGATTCTCACTCTCCAGCACGCCCGCACCTCTTTCTTTTCCACCTCTAGAAAACCGAAACCATTCTTTCTGTAATTTTTACTCACTTCAATGTCATGAAGCCTGTCCTTTCATTTCCCAAAGGCAAACCCAGTTACTAATAATTTACTTAATTCTCCAGCCAATGGGCTTCTAAGTCTTTATTTCCTATTGTTGCTAGGGCATCATGGTGTCCTCTTGTTCTGGGCCTTTTGCTTTCTGTTGACTAAGTTTAGATGAACACATAGGATACAGAGTTTGTTGTTTGTTGACATGTGATACTCTCAAGGCTAGAGACATTAATTAAGTATAAAGACACTGTCTTGGGGTGCAGTAGACAATGACCAAAGTTACCATGACAGTCTACATGTTTAGGTATGCTTTTTACCATTTCTTGAAGTTTTTGGGATAAACAACTTTCCTGGGAACATATTTTTTCCTCTCTAGGTCATTGACAGACCTTTTTGAACTAACTCTTAAGGGTGGCAATAAGGATCTTCTTTGTCCCCTCCAACTCCTTCTGTGTCCTCCCAATTCATCAAATATTTTTCTTAATTATTACTACTGCTTTTTGTATACATATTACACATAAATATATCATAATGAGTCCATAGTATTAATGAGCTTTGGGGAGATTTAGAAAGCCATGTGTTCATTTAACATCTAAGGCATAACTCATATCTGATTCTCTTGACCAAATATTATGGAACTGAGTAGATTAAAGGGAGCTAAATAAGGTAGAACAGAAGTAATTCTATAAACATAACCGTTCTCTGCCTGAAAGAATCAGCATTTCCTTAAAGTCTTGCCTCCCTACCTTCCCCTCATTTGATGCTCTACTCTGTAGCTGTCTTTCACACATTCTGCATCTTAATGATGGGCAGACCTTCCTTTTGTTTTCGTTTCTTTTCACACAGTATTTCAAATTTTAAGAAAGGGTAATTTTAACATTTTCACTTTCCTTAAAATAGGTACATAAACACGGACACAGGAAGTGAAGCTGGAAAAGGGGTGCTCAAGCCTGGATTTTCAAGTTCTTAGTTTCTAACCATGTTAACTTGGAGCCATCTTGGTCATAGTTTTCACTCACATTTCGGAGTAAAGCTTTATGGTTGATCATGCATTCTAAGAATGTACTTCATTTTTATAAACCTCAATGAGAAAGAAAAGATTTAATCCTCATAAAATTTAAAAGAATAACAAAGACTCAAGTGTCTGCCTTGTTCCTACCTTCTGGGGGATCCAAAAAATACACAAGAAAGATATCCGAACACCTGCTATGGGCACTGTTATGATAAATAAATGTGTAATGGAGGGGAGATGGGAACGTTAGAGTGTGGCATGGAGGGATAGATGGGTAAGCGAATCTGGGGGGTTAGAATACTGTGGGGAAAGGTGAAATGGAAGACATGATGGCGATGAGGCCCAGACTGCTGCCAAGGGCCATGTCTTGGACCATGTTCCTGTCTGTGGCAATGTCTGAGGCCCGAGTTACCACCAAAGGCCAAGTGGATACCTGTAGTCTGAGCTGCCAATGTAGATCATGTGGCTATCTGGCATCTGTGCTGCCTGGGGGGTGGGAGAGGGGCATGCTAATCTGAGTGGGCTGCACTGCCACCCAGGGCCACAGGAACATTGAAGCCTGTCTGGATCCTTGGTCCTATGGCAACCATGGGCTGTGTTGATGTCCCAGGTCTATGTTACCAACAAAGGCCATGCAGATATTCCTCATCTGGACTGCTACCTAAGGCACTGTGCTATGATGGCCTTGCTTCTTACTGGTCACTACACTCAGGAGAGCTGGCCCTGGCCTATGCCTGGGCAGCACAGTAAAGTAGACTTTGGTATTAAAGGCAGAGGTGAGCCAGGCCCAGGACATGAGGGCAGAAGAGCTGCCCCTGCCCCTTGCTGGCTGCAGCACTGGGTGAGCTAGCTGGGGCAGTACTAGAGAGCTTACTCTGGTGGTGCAAGCACAGGGGAACTGGCAAGTTGACTAACTCAGCCACCTCTCAAGCACAGATCCAGGACTCTGAGTTGGCCCACCTCATCATCTACCCAGTATATGATCTGCTCCTTAACATCTACCCCATCTATGATTTGCTGGAGGAGCAAGTGAAGGAGTGGGTCCTATAGATCCAAAGCCTCAGGATTTCCATGACACAGGGCAACAAGATATTCATGAGGAGTATCCATGAAGATCAAGTATCAATAATGTAACAGAAGTCAGAGGCCTTGAAACAGACTCATTGCAACGAACATTTGCAAGTAAAGATGTGTAGACAGAAGGTTATACTGTGTCACACACTATAGCTTCATGACAAGAGTGTTTTCTTTCCTACTTTGTCTTCTTTCTTGGGGGGATGTTGCAAGGGTGGAGGGCAGATATGTAGAAATGAGGAGACGGTTGTGATTGGGGTGCATGATGTGAAATTCACAAAGAATAAAATGGAGAGAGAGAGAGAGAGAGAGAGAGAGAGAGAGAGAGAGAGAGAGAGAGAGAGAATACTGAAGTGAGTTGACCTTTCATCCTAGCACTTGGTGAGTAGAAGGACCGGTGACTTCGGGTCCTGCCTGATCTACACAGCCAGGTCCTGGCCAACTGGGATTATACAATGATACCCTTGTCTCAAAAATCAAGCCAAACTAAAACAAACCAAACTAAGCTAAAACAATATCCCCGCCCCCAATCGGAACAAACAGAAAGTCCTCCTGAACAAAACTAAACTAACAAAAGAAGTAAATGGAGAATGGATACAGGAGAGAAGATGTTTCGGCTGGTGCAGTCCAGACTGGAATGGCAAACAAACATGGTCCTGGATTGAACCCAGGGCACTATAAATCCCTTGCTTCCTTAAATAAAGTGGAATAGTATTTAGCGTTCTTCTTCCCTGCTGCCCAATATTTTGCCCTTGCTTTCCTACAGACAGTAGTGGGGGCCAGAGGAAGAGTCACAGAATTTGGTAAGCCTGAGACCCTCTGCCGTACGTCTTTATAATAGTATTTTCCCCTTGAACATATTCTTTGTGGCTTAGTTTCCAAGATAGCTCAAGTTCAGGGTCACTGAAGTTCTAGCCTGCAATTGTCATGCTTGTCTTAAATCATGCTTCTTGGTGCCAAGAATAAGGCTGGAGGCTCAACATAGAACATGTGGGGCCCTGCAGGATCCAGTTTTCAGGTGCAAATGTTTCCTAGGATTAGCAGAAGAGGACCAGGAGGGCACAGAAAGAACTTTAGAAATAGGCACATAAATTCAAGAGATAGCATCATCCGACTAATACAGCTGGGCAGAGCAGGCAAGGAGGTTATAGCAATGCAGATACCTATGATTCCTCAGCAAACTTCTGCTCTAGTCAGGAGCTTTTTTGTGTTTCTCTTGTGTAGGTAGTGTTGAGTAGCTAGTGAGACATGCGCTTGCTCAGAGGTCAGTGAGTATGGACCCTTCCCTTCACAGAGAGCTTCAGGCTTTACCTCTTGTTCCTTCTTAACACATCAGTTCAAAGGAAGGGAAAATGTCAAAATTGCCCCTCATTAGAATTTAAAACACTACATGAAAGGAAGGGGAATCACAGTTGCCCCCTCCCCGTATGTCTTTAAGATGAATGGAGAACAGTAGATGATCTGGAAGGAGGAAAGTGCACAGGGGTGCAATGGAGCCAGTGAAGAGAAGTGTATTGTTTTCTTGGGAAGGCATGACTATTATAACTAGATTTATTTAATATATTTTGATTTCTTTAATTATTTTCAATTTACATATATGTGTGTGTATGTGTGTGTTTATATATACACACATACACACATATATATATATACATACATGTATGTATATATATGTATATGTCACATATGTATTTATAGTCAGAAAGATGAGCTCTGATCCTAGGTGGAGACATAATTAGTGTATAGCAGGAGGCTTTAACATTGTCCAGTCACCTGGACAGCAGAACACATGGCCCTGAGCACAGCCGTCTGTTCCTGAGACTTGAGCAGATACTAGATAACCTATTTAACATCTGGGCCAGAAGGATGAACTCCCTGGCCATGGTCTATTTTCACCCATGAGACTGTTTTTCTCCATAACGGCCCTGTGGTTGTTAGTTACTCTGACATTTGAGAGAGCCTCATGTTACATAATAAACCCTGTCTTCCACCCTGCTCCTACACTTGAGGTTGCCTCCTGTTATGCAATGTAACAAATCCAGTCTTCCATCCTGCATTCTGTGTGTCATCCAAATTCCTTTACAAGTTCTAGGGAATGGAGGGGAGGCCAGAGGTAAAGGACAATATAGAACATGTATGAGATGTGGAAGGAAGGAGAGAACGGCAGAGACCAAGACACATCTGCAAGTTTACATGGCGTTTTCCAAGTTTGCCCCAAGAGCAAACTCATCTTCCTTATTCACTGTCCTTGAAGCAGCCGAGGTCATTTTCACATAAATTCTCCCCCTTTGAATGTAGAAACACCAGTGGAGCTTTTGAAGATGGTAATTTTAAGTGTTTCACATCTCCAAATAGCATACACAACATGCGAATTGGAATACTCTACCAGAGATTACAATTTTCTCCCTTCCTACACTCAAGACAACAGGATGCAGAAAATCTATTGTTGCTTTTCAGTACTGCTTTGCACATTAAAGCTAATAGAGATAAATGTAGGTGGGTCAAGCTGGGCTTCTGTTCTTCAGTCCTTCCTTTTTTCAAGGTTGCTGCGTTACTCTTTCAGGGTTGACTAGAAAAGTATCTGCTGACATTTAGAAAAAAAAAGTGTGATTCTTTGTTCTAAATAATATAAGCCTGGTGTTTCCTTTTCTTTTGTCCCTGAAAGTGAGAAAACAGAAAATTTTCCAGGTTAAAATGAGATTTTTACAAACTCCGATATTTAAAGGCTTAGTTTTTAGATCATAATTTCTTGATTATTTTCATCCTCGAACCTGGACCATATTCTAAAAGGTGAGGCTGCATCCCCTGGCCTAGGAGTTGGCAGCCACCAGAAGGGACAATGCTGAAATGTATGCACAGATGCTCTGTGTCTCCTATTGCCTTTGGTAATATAAATTTATAGGTCTCTACCACCTTTCTCAGTTTTCTTTTCTCAACTTGCTGGATGTGTCAAACATCCATTATCCCTGTGCTCAGAGCAATAATAGGGCACCACGGCAGCCTGGATGGAAGTGGCCGTAAGCTTTAACACAGCTTTGGGTTACAACTGTTCATTTTATAGGTTCAAAACTACCCCCTCAGACTGAGTTCTGTTCCGACTTAAAAATTGGTTTTCAAACATTTATTTATTGTATGTGTGTGTCATAAAATGTCATAATGCCTATGTGGAAATTGGAGAAGCCTGTTCTATGCTTCCAATATATGTGTTTCTGTATGTTCTGAGGATCAAACTTGGTATGTCAGGCTTGATGACAACCCTCTCACTGGTTGAGCTCTCTTTCAGACTTCCTCTTCTGACTTTTCTAGACACCCTTTCCCCCTCTTTAACCTAAAATTGTAATATTCACTAGGCATTCAGTAAAGAACAAGATTTTAATCATTGTCTATTTTGTGCCTAGTGTGTATATAAAAGGTAAAAGTGTAAGGAAGGCAGTCTCATCTTTGTGGTGGTGCTGGGTATAGCACTTGTGCAATGAGCTTGATAGTGAGCACTCTGGCTTAGTTATGGTTGCTATTGCTGTGATGGTGATGACTGAACCAACTTGGAGAGAAAAGGGTTTATTTGGCACACACTTCTATATCACAATGCATCACTGACAAGTCATCACAGGAACGCAAACAAGGCCAGCACTGGAGCTGATGCTATAGAGGCCATGGAGGGGTGCTGCTTACTGGCTTCTTGCTCTCTATAGCTCTCTCTGCCTGTGTTTTTCCTTTTTAAAAAATGTCATTGCAACATTATTCAGTAATACAATAAAATTTACATTTTTTCATTGTTTACAATATATCCTGACCCCAATTTCCCCTCCCTCCACCTTTCCCAGTCCTCCCCCCTTCTCCAGATCTACTTTTTCTTCGTTTCCCTCTAGAAAAGAACAGGCATTCCAGAGATATCTGCAGAACATGGCATGACAAAATACAATATGCCAAGGCACAAATTCTCATATCAAAGCTAGACGAGGCAACCCAATAGGAGATCAAGGGTCCCAAGAGCAGGTGAATGAGTCAGAGACATACACTGCCACCTGACTTCCATTTTTAGGCATCCCACAAGAACATGAGGCTAATAGTCATATGTACGGTAGCTGCAGAGGACTTAGTGCAGACCCATGTTCTATGATTGCAGCTTCAGTCTGTGTAAGTCTCCATGAGCCCTTAGGCACTGATCTATGAGTGTCTCAGTGAAAAGCCACCATTACCATGGCAACTCTTATAAAGGAAAGCATTTAATTGGGGCTGACTCACAGTTCTGAGGTTTAGTCTATTATTGTCATGATGGGAAGCATGGTGACACAGACAGACATAGTGCTGAGAGGTAGCTGAGAGTCCTACTTCTGGGTTTACAGATAGTAGGAAGAGAGTATGTTGCATTGGGCCTGGCTTGAGCATCTGAGATCTCAAAGCCCACCCCCAGTGATATACTTCCTCCCACTAAATGCCACACCAACTACAAAAGGCTACACCTCCTAATGAGGCCACTCCCTATGAGCTTATGAGACCATTTTTTTATTCAAACCAATACAGTGAGTATAGCAGATTATTATAAGGAATAATTTTATTTTGAGGTTTGGTTTTATCCAAAGTCTGGTGTCAGACATTGGCTCCCTCTCGTGTGTGGGGTGGGCCTCAGGTCAGACCACTCATTGGTTGGCCACTCCCACAGATTCTGAGCCACCATTAAGCTAGTATATCTTGCAGACAGGACAGGTTGTAAGTTGAAGGTTTGGTAACAAGTTTTTGACACAGTCTCACCATTGGAAGCCTTGTCTAGTTACAGAAGATGGTCAGCTCAGTTTCTGTATCTCCCATTACTACAAGTCCTCACTAGGGTCACCCTTGTAGGTTCCATTGTACTAGATTTTCACATTGCCCCCCCATCCCCCCTAATCTGAGTCATCTCTTCTACTACTCTCTCTCTTCATGGCCCCTGACTGATTCCTCCTGATTCCATCTCTGCCAGCTCCTGGTCACCTTCAAAAAATCTATTCTATTTCCCCTCCCAGGGAGATCTATGCAGCTACCTTAATCTCTCCTTGTTACTTAGCCTCTCTTGGTCTGTGGATTATAGTATGATAATCCTTTACATAATAGCTAATGTCCACTTATAAATAAGTACATATCATGTTTGGATTTTATAATTGTAGATACATCAATTTAAAGGGCATAATGGAATTATGATGTAGGAGTATTTTCTGAAACGTTTTTTAATTGAGACTCAAACCTTATGATTTTCTTTCTTTCTTTTTGTGTTGATTATTTGGAAATAGAAACCCAGTTTGTGATCACACTTAGACATGTGTATAATAAATAGAATGGTTAAGATTTTCTAGAGGAAATGCTGTTTTCTTATTCTTAATTTCCACTCATTTTTACTCTTATTTATTGTATTCCATAAAATTTTAAACATTAGTTCTTTGTATTCTGAGTGAGATATAAATAAATATGGAAGACTCTGCTTTGGGAAAAATGATGCTGAACAACGTGAAGATGTAATTTTTAATGGTTTTAGCTGTGAAAATTATGAATAATAATAAAATTCCTTGACAACACTTGAAATTGCCACACTTAATCTATCATACCTATCATCAGTATAAGATTTTGTGTAGAATTGTGGAAACCTACCTAGCAGATTAGGTCTTGTTCAGACTCTCAAAGAAATTCTCTTTGTGTTTTACTCTTTTCTTTTTTGTCTTAAGTTTTTGAGAACTGGTCTCACTACATAACTCAGGATAGCCTGGAGTCTGCTATGTAGCCTAGGCTGACCTTTAACTTGTTACCTCAGGATGTTGAGTGCAAAGATTACAGGTACAGACACTAACACAGCTCTGCTTCCCTTACTTTTTTGATTATTTTACTTACACATCAAATGTTGTCTGCCTTTCCAATCTCCCTTCCGCAAACTCTCCATCTCATCCCTCTTCCTCTTCCTCTTCCTCTTCCTCTTCCTCTTCCTCTTCCTGAAGGAAAGGCTATCCAGAGACTGCTCCACCATATGATCCATTCCATCTGCAGAAACCAAACTCAGTCACTATTGCTGACGCCAAGAAGTGCTTGCTGGCAGGAGCCTGGTATAGATGTGCTCTGAGAGGCTCTGCCGGCAGCTGACTAAGACAGATACCAATACTCAGAGCCAACCATCAGACTGAATCCAGGGATCCCAATGAAAGAGCTAGGGGAAGGACTGAAGGAGCTGAAGAGGTTTGCAACCCTTCAGGAAGAAAAACAATATCAACTAACCAAAGCCCTAAGACCTCCCATCAAAAGAGCTCTGCTTCCTTTTGCACGTTACTTTTCAGTTAGTACTTCATGAAATGACTTCATTTACATCTTCTGTAATAAGACATTCAAACATGCTTTCATTACCCAATAATCATACTGGTATAGCTTTCAGCCACAATGCTGTCAATCTCTTTAATTAATTTTGTATCAATCTTTACAGACTAATTGCTAAAGGTGCACATTGAGTTTTCCATATCTTTGTAGCCACATAGGGGATTTATTTCATATGTAGTAATGAGTCTTGGCATTTATGTGATGATTTCTCTTTATTGCCTCTATTATAGCCTATCTCAGTAATGTTCAGAATTCTGGAAAATGATTTTGCATATTTCTTCTCAGATTTGGAAAGAGTGTACATCACAGATCAAATTATGAGACTTGTCCTCAACTGTCCATTGTAAGGTTTTCAAATTGTTGTGGAGCCCTGTTGCAGAGGAGCAGGAATTGTTTCTGTACTTTTAACTCTTATTTTATTAGAGACGTATAATTGTCCATTACAAAGGACTTCGAGTGAGTTCAAACTTAAGGAAGCTTTCCTGGTTTCCAGGATACCACACATTTCTTGTTTTCTTCTATTTTTCTAACTATCTCTCTAAGGACTTTCCCCTTTAACTCCTGCCCCACCCGCATTTCTTTGTCAGCTACAAAATGTTACAATCTTAAGGTGTCAGCCTTGACCTTTTTCTTTCACTGTTTTCCCAGATTTGTTCTATTCTGCTGGATCCAAAAACATCTGGATACTGATGACTCTCAGATGAGTATTTCTAGCACCAAACCTTCAAGTTCCAAAGTTATCAGTCCACTTAGATTTTTTTTACATAAGGCTCAAATTTACAAATCCCCAAGAAAACTATGGATTTCTGACTCTACACACATATCTACCCAGCCTTCTTTGTTACTACTGATACAAACTTGTCTACCCAGTTAGTTGTTTAGATAAGACCTAGTAGTTACTTTTAAAAACATTATTTGTCTCTCATACAATATATCCCAACTGTGGTCTCCCCTCCCTACACTTCTCCTAGTTACCTTGTTGCTCTTGCCCCCAGATCCATTCTTCTTCTATTTCCTTTTAGAAAAGAACAGACCTCTCAGGGATATCCACTGAGTGTCGCATGACAAAATATGATAAGACTAAGCACAAACCCTCATATTAAGGCTGGTTGGGATGACTCAGTATGAAGAAAAGGATCTTAAGAGAAGATGAAAAAGTCAGAGGCTTTCTCTCCCCCACTGTTAAGAGTCTTATAAAATAAAACACCAACCTAACAACCATAACATATACACAGACAACCTAGCACAGACTCACGGAGGTTCTGTAATTGCCTCTTCAGTCCCTGTGAGTCCCAATGAGCCATGCTTAGATGATTTTGTGGACCATGTTCTTCTAGTGTTCTCAACCCATCTGGCTCCCACATTTTTCTTCCCCCTCATTGTAGGGCTCCCAATGGGGGAGACCCAGTGGAGATCTCTAACTTGGGCTTTCTCTCTGCCTAGCGTTTGGTTATGGGTCATTGTATCTGCTCCCATGACCTTCTGGCCTCTATGATGATGAATGGATTGGTGCTTATCTATGAGTAGAGCAGAACGTCATTAAGAATCCTTTAACTTTTTTTCCCAGTTGTGTTTGAATCTACCCTAGGTCAAAGGTTTTGCAATTGGGTTGGTGTCTTAGTTTCACCACTGGAAGCCTTGCATGGTTATTGAAGATGACTGGTTCAGGCTTCACACTTTCCACTATCAGGAGTCCTTGCTAGGGTCCCCTCAGAGATTCCAAGAAATTCCACTGCACTAGGTTTCCACACTGTTGACACATGCCCTCCAATTCAATTCAGTTCTCTCAGTATTCTCTCTCTCTCTCTCTCTCTCTCTCTCTCTCTCTCTCTCTCTCTCCCTCTCTCTCCACCTTTCCCCTCTCCCTTCCCCTCTCTCTTTCTTTTTGTTTTTCACTCCTCCACCTAATCCCTCTGTTTCCATCCCCACTTGCTCCCAGTCCATATGCAAAATATATTCTTTCTCCTTTTCAGGGAGGTCCATACATATGCCCTGGAGCTCTCCTTGTTACTTAGCCTCCCTGGGTCTGTGGATTATAGCATGGTTATCCTTTACTTAACAGTTAATATCCACTTATAAATGCATGTGTACCATGTTTGTCTTTTGGGTTTGGATTGCCTCACTCCGTATTACTTTTTCCTGTTCCATCAATTTGCCTGCAAATTTTATGATGTCATTTTTTTAAACAACTGAGTAATACTCCATTGCGTAGGTGTACCACATTCTCTTTACACATTTTTTTTTCTGTTGAGGAACAACTACGTTGTTTCTAATTTCTATCTGTTATGAATAAAGCTACTATGAACATAGCTGAACTAATGTTCTTGTGGTAGGATAGAACATCTTCTGGGTATATGTCCAAGAGTGGTATAGCTGGGTCTTGAGGTAAGTTGATTCCAGATTTTCTGAGGAATCATCATATTGATTCCCATAGTGGGTATACAAGTTTGTACTTTCACCAGCACTAGAGGAATATTCCCCTTGCTCTGCATCCTTGCCAGCAGATGCTGTCACTTGTGTTTTGGTCTTAGCCCTTCTGACAGGTGTAAGGTGGAAAAGTGGTTTTGATTTGCAGTTCCCTGATGGCTAAGGATGTTGAACATTTCTGTAAGTGTTTCTTGGCCATTTGAGATTCATCTATAAAGAACTCTAATTTTAAACTTTTACCCTGTTTTTTTTTTTTTAAAAACAGATTATTTGGTTTGTTATGTCTACTTTCATGAGTTTTTAAATATATTTTATATATTAGTCCTCTAGGAGATGTGGAGTTGGAGCATTTTTTCCCCATCCTCTAGGCTGTCTTTTTGTTTTGTTTTGTTTTGTTTTTTTTTTTTTTTGGTTCTTTTTTTCGGAGCTGGGGACCGAACCCAGGGCCTTGCGCTTCCTAGGCAAGTGCTCTACCACTGAGCTAAATCCCCAACCCCTAGGCTGTCTTTTTATTTTCGGCTTTGTCCTTTCAAATCTGTTGTCCTTTCCTACATCTTTCCCATTTCTCAAGCCACGGTAATGTAGTTAACATAGAAAAACATGTAGGAGACAAAGAACAGTAATCTATATCAGTGCTTCTCAACCTTCCTTCGTCTGCACCCACTTAATATGCATCCTCATGTTGTGGTGACCCATAAAATTATTCTTGTCGCTACTTCATAGCTGTAATTTTGTTGCTGTTATGTGTTGTAATATAAATATCTGTGCTTGCCAATTGTCTTATGTGATCCCGATCAAAGGGTTACATAGGCTGTGAATCCCTGGTCTACATGCTAGTTATTCCTGGGATCGATGCTGCAAAAGCACTCAGCCTCAATCCTTCAAAGATTGCTTGCTTCCTTAACTTGCTTCCTGGTCATCAATGTCTGTTTTGATGCCCACTGACCCATCTCAAATCTACACATTAACCATGTTTGTGGTTGGGCCAATTCATGATGATTAAAGTAAGTACAAGATAAAAGATAGAAGATAAATGATGATTTTTATGTGTTTTTTTTACATCTATGAAGATTTTAAAAGATTTTATTTAATATATATCTCAAAAAGTGTTCAACATCCTTAGCCATAATGGGAATGCAGATTAAAACTACTTTGAGGCATTGTCTTACTTTAGCTATAATGTCTAATATCAAGAAAATAATTGACAACAAATGCTGGCAAGGATGTGGGGAAAGAGGACCATTTATTCCAGTGATCCTCAACCTGTGGGTCACATCCTGTTGGGAGTCATCTATCTGATATCCAGAATGTTAGATTCTTACATTATATTCCATAGCAATAGCACAATTACAGTTATGAAGTACTAACAAAATAGTTTTATGACTGGGGGTCACTACAACATGAGAAACTGGAATTAAAGGGTTGCAGTATTAGGAAGGCTGAAAATCACTGATTCATTCATTGTTGGTGGGAATATAAGCTGGTACAGCCACTAAAAAATCCGGATGAAAGTTCCTCAAAATTCTGCAAGTCAAACTTTCATATGAGCAAGTCATATTACTCCTTTGTGTACATGCAAAGGGCTGTAAGTCCTACTTCAGATATATTGTCCTAGCTATGAGGTATTTGTATAGCTATCATTATTGAAGTATTCATAGTCTTTATGAAATGGATCCACCCTAGATGTCCATTAACATCTGAACAGGTAAGGAAAATGATGTTTATATACACAATGGAATTTTGTACATGAAGTCACAACATTTGTGAAAAAGTGGATTCTAGTTTATCATGCATATATGCGTATCTGTAGTGTGTGTGTGTGTGTGTGTATTTGTGTACATATCAATACTTGCAAGTATGTATGTGTGTGAAAGCTAGGAGTCAATGTTGAGTATTTTTCTTGATCACTTTGTGCCTTATCTTTTGAGATAGGGTATCTCACTGTTTCTGATGCTCATGGATTGGCTAGGATGACTGACCAATGAGCTCTGGGTATTAGCTTGTTTCTACCCAGCCCAACCCCCTCAGCTCCAGTTGTTAGAGAAAATATAAAACATAAATGATGATACACACTCTTGGATTTTTGGTGTTGGTATAGGGGACTCAAACTGAGCTCCTCAAGCTTGTGTAGTAAGCTGGTGCTTTACTGACTGAATTGCCTCTAGGTATTAACTGTATGTGTGTGTGTGTGTGTGGGGGGGTGTGTGTGTGTAAAAGACATGGAACTGAAAAGGAGAGCATGAGAGTGAAGAAGACATTTTAAGAGGATTGGAGAAAAGAAGCGAGTCTGTTAGAATACATGTGACAAAGGACAGAAAGAAGCTTTGGGAAGAGGGAAAGGAGCATCAAGGGGTGCCAGGAACCTGGAAGAGAGACATAAATAACAATGAAACACATATAAAAATGCTATAATAAAATCCATTATCTTGTATGCTACCTTAAAGACTAAAAAAGAAAAATAGGTTAAATGTGTTGTATTTGACTTCATACCTTTAAATATGCTTTTACTTTTTTAAAAACATTTTTATGTGAAACTTTTAGGAGCTATTACCTTAATAAGTAAGATTTATCACTTTAGATAAGTATTTTCCATGTGTTTATGATTTATTGTTTCCTTGATATTTTATGGGAAAACATTTGGGTTATTATCAATTGAAGACTATGTTATTCCTAATATGTTTGTCTATTAGATTTTTTCTCTTGTTGCTTCCTTCAGAGAAGGAGAAGAAATAAACACACATCATAATAATACCATTAGTATAGTTTAAAGCATGCTTCAATAGGGTGAGTATTATGATCCGAATAAGCTATATTGGTGCAATATTACCATTTATAATGGATATTAAAACAGTAAAAATCATGATTCTACAACTCTGCCTTGTATGTTATAGTCTATGACAATAAAAGGAGAGGAACAGTTCCTCTTACATAAAATTACTATTGTGTGATCCAAAACCTAAATTGTAACCAGACACTCAACGTGAAATAAAGTTGGAATGGTAAAAATTGCAGCAAAACCTCCTGACTAAGTGCTGTATTTGCTTGCATAATTATAATTTGATATGTAAGCTAATGCTACAATGAAATAAGGTTCATTTAGCATCTGATGGTTCAAGAACATGAGGCTAGTGGCGTATGCAGAGGGCACAGTGGTGAGCTACATACGTGGGAGGCAAAGATCTCTTCACAAAATAAGACATAAGCAGTTATTGGGTGGACAAGCTCTTTGTATAGCATCTAACTCTTGTCTAGAAAACACTTTTTGAAGCCCCTCTAAGACAGTATCCCGATGACCTGACCATCTTCCATCAGGTTCCACATCTTGAAGAGCTCATCATTTTTCAGCAGCACTTCATTGTAGACCGATCTCTCAGCAAGATCAAGGAAGTCATCCCCAAGCCCAAGCCGTAATAGTTACACATGGAAACTATTTCAAAGGATTTTATAAGCACATAGGCCCAGTGTACATAACTGTATATAACACTAGATCCCAAGTAAATTGACAGAATCATGTAGACAAATTGTACTTAAATCTGTTATACTGCTTATAAATAATGATTTCTGGATTTATAGCTCCTTCTCTCCTTCCCTCCCTTTTTCTTTCCTTCCTTCTTTCCCTCCCCACTTCCTCCTTCCCTCTGTCCCTCATCTTTCCCTCCCTCCAGTCAGTATTGGCTGCCTTTGTAATTGGGAGACACAACCTACCACCTGCTTTTTTTTTTTAAACCATAGTAGCTTTTCCTTTGATTCAGGACTATTCCCGTACGCTCTGCTCCAGTTGTGATTGCATCCAGAACCTTCAGATTCCTCAGCTGCCTAATAAACCAGACAGCAGAATGATCTCGACGATTCATCCAGGATTTGGCTTGAGCTGCTGTATTCATCTTAGGGTCCCCCTGTTCCTGAGCAATGATTGTGGGGTTTATGAGCCCTGGAAGGGTTGACGAGTTAGAGCTGGAATTAGCTGCATTCGGATCTCAGTTGCACAGATGTGGTTTTCATTGATTTTTATGGGAGATTTGTGCACATAATGGAGAGAAAAATGTCACTGATTTGTTTTAATTTAGCTTGATCAGTAACCCTTCACTAATGTGACTCCTTCTATAATAGGCTTGTTCTCTCTCTCTCTCTCTCTCTCTCTCTCTCTCTCTCTCTCTCTCTCTCTCTCTCCAATATGTTGGTTTAGATTCCTTTGACTCAGAAAGTCCCAGGGGCTTCATACTAACCTAGGCACTTGCACAGAGATCAAGTCGTTATTCACCTTTTGTTGGCACAAATATGGAATTCTCTTTGTTGCTGTCTAATACAAAAATCACTGCCTCTGTTGCTGGCTCTACTTTATAATTCAGTTTCCCAGTCTTGACACCATTGATATTTCGTTGTCAAGATTGTCCTGCATAGGGTATTGGTAGCATCCCCATCACTAGAACTTTGAGCCTGTGGCACTCCCTTTTCCTCCAGATCTGACATTTTTCTCATGCCATCATACATTACCAAACATCTTTGAGAGTTTAAGCAAGCTTGTTTAAAATCTACTGCAAAGAAAAAAAAAAGGCTAAATGGCATATGAGAATCTAAATCTATAAGCATGTTCTCAAAATTATTACTACTCTTACTTATTAGGAAATAATTTAAGAGAGTTCAAAAGCTATATTCTTTCTAGCAAAATTTAATAAAAATACTGAAAATGATTATCATAAAGAAAACTAAAAGGTGATACATTAGACTTTGTTAAAATTGAGATTTCTTGCTCATCAAGTGATTATCACAACAATGAGTAGAAACATCATGGATTTGGAGAAAGTCATTGTGGAATGCATTTGATTAAGAATTTCTACACAGGAAATATGATTTTTGTATGACTCAGAGAACTCAAACATGCATAATAATGGCCAACATGCATATTTGAGCATTCAATGGTGCTTACCACCAAGACAGAACTATTCAAACTGACATGAAAATAAGAAGTTTACAATTAAGTTCTAAATACAAATCATAAAAAAAGAAAAAAAATCAATGTTTTAAGTAAGTTCATGACTTTGTTTTGAGCCCTATTGATAGCTATCTTAGGCTACATGTTATCCCAAGTGGCCTATGGGCCACAGTTTGGACACACCTCATGGTTGGTGAGGGTGTGAAGAACTTAGTACAAAGGACCATTTGAAAAGTCTTTGTAGTTTCTTATCAGGTTAAGCATCCATATGTCCTATGATTGAGAAATAAATTTCCTAGATATCTACCCAATAGGACTAAACAAAAAGGTTGGCAGGAAAAATTTCACTAAGTGTTCATGGCATTATGGTATAATCCTCAGGCAGAGTCTGCATGCCTTCTAAATGGTACCATGGACCAGACACAGGGCACCTCCGTGGTGTTTTCCACAATTGCATCCCATCACAAAGAAACCCCGAATCAGCCCTGTCCCTGTGCTTTAAAATGTGAAGCCAAGAATTCTGGTGATACGTTTAGAAACAATTACGGAGCACAGAACAAAGCTAACTGAAATGGCATGAGTTTAATTTGTATTTTAGATCAAAGAGGTAAAAAGGACTGGATGTAACCTATTTTATTAGCACAGTTTGTGACACTTGAATAGTAACTGTGGATTAGAAAATTAAACATTTATCTTCATTTTAAATAATTAGACCACACTGCTAGAAAATGCCATGTCTTGGGACATAAGATGTTTAGGTTTAAAAAAATATTTTTTCCAGCCAATTGTCAAATGGTTCAGAAAACTTTCGTATGCAAAAGAGTAGATGGTAAAGTTATTGGCATGGGTGGGGCATTGATGGGTGGGTATATGAGTGCTCCCCTTCTGCTAATTGCATTGATTTATTAGTGTTTGTTTGTTCGTGTGTGTACATACACATGCCGCTGTGTGTGTGTGTGTGTGTGTGTGTGTGTGTGTGTGTGTGTGCGCGCGCGCACTCGCATGTGCAGTTTAGGGACCAGTTCTCTTTCTTCTTTGTAGGTCAGGGAATCAAACTCAGGTTTTTGGGTTTGCTAGCAAGTGCCTTATCCTGCTGAGATGTCTAGAAGGTCCAATAGGACCTTTCTTGCATATCAACCTTGCAACTTGCATCCAATAGGACCTTTCTTGCATATCAACCTTGCAACTTTTCAGTAAATTTATATTCCCAAATCAAGGTTTCAAATAAAAATTGATGAAAGTCATGCAAAAGATAAATAAGACTAGTGATGATGAACTGTAAGAAGCAGATGTGTTTTTCTATTTTTTATTTTTATTTTTTGCAGTAGAGCAATAAAACATAACAATTTACCACCTTTTATTTACTCAGTTTTGGGGAAATGGAGTTTTAAACACAGTTCATCTTAATATTTTACAAGATTTTGATCAAAAGATTGACTCAGGCTGCATTTTAATTTGGAGGCCCGGAAGCTTGGGATATCCAAGATACAATTCCCAAACCACATGAAGCTCAAGAAGAAGGAAAACGGAAATGTGGATGCTTCAATCTTCTTAGAAGGGGAAATAAAATACTCAAGGGAGGAAATACAGAGACAAAGTGTGGAACAGAGACCGAAGGAAAGACTATCTAGAGACTGCCCCACCGACCCTGGGGATCCATTCCATATACAGACACAAACCCAGATACTTTTGCTGACAGGAGCCTATTATAGCTGTCTCCTGAGAGGCACTGCCAGAGCCTGAGGAATACAGAGGGGTATGCCAGCCAACCATTGACCTGAGCACGATGTCCTCAGTGGAGAAGTTAGCGAAAGGACTGAAGGAGCTGAAGGGGTCTGGAACCCACAGGAAGAACATCAATATCAACCAACTAGACCCTCCAGAGTTCCCAGGGATTAAACCAACAACCAAAGAGTACACATGGCGGGACCCTTGGCTCCAGCCGCATATGTAGCAAAGGATGGCCCTTGGTCCTGGGAAAGCTTGATGCCCCAGCATAGGGAAATGTCAGGGCAGGGAGGCAGGAGTGGGTGGGTGGGAGGGGGAGCACCCTCACAGAAGCAGAGAGAGGGGGGATGGGATACGGAGCTTCCAGAGGGGAAACACGGCAAAGGGATAATATTTGAAATGTAAAGAAACAAAGTATCCAATAAATAGACACTATAAAAAATCACTAAGTCTGTGCAAAGAAGTTATTTGCTTGAGGTTCTATGACTGAGGGTCTCTGTTTCTCACTAGCTGTTATTTAAACCCTGTCATTATCTCAGAGAGTAGCCACAGTTCTGACATTCAGATATTAATCAAGGACAGCACATGAGTATCTGGCGTTAGCTTGTTTCCATTTATTACATTATGCACAGGCATGGTGCGGGTCTTCCAGGTTATAGGGAAGGGATTATACACAGCTTTGGACACTCAGCCATCAGAGCCCATGATGTCCTTCCCAAGGTCAGTCCACTACAGTAGACTTTACTACATGGACTATGGTACATTCAGTTCAAAGAGTGTTCAAAATCAGACTAAGCTAAGAAATAAAAACATAACTTTCTCAGTTTTTTAATGGCATTTGAAAGTAAAAATTATACTGAAGAAAACAGCTCTCATTTTTTTTGTAGAATCTTTAGAACATAGTTACTATGCTTCAGAAATACAAAAGTTTCTTTCTCCTTGCCACGGTTTGGGTAGAGCTTGACTGTGTCCTTTGGTTCAGTTGTTGGCAACTTGCTCTGTAGGGTCATGGTGTTAGGAGGTATTAGAGGAGGTGGGACTTAGTGGGGGATATTTTCATGGGATGCTTGAGCCCTTAAAACAGCAAGTTATCCTGAGAGGAAGCCTGATTACTGAGTTGCTCTATGCATTCCTATCTGATGATGCCATATCATCTTCCTACAAGTGCTTTGACCAGCATGGAGTTGCACATCAAGAGGTGTCCACCAGGGAGATTTGATGCTGCTCCTCTTACTTTGAACCTCTGGAAGTTTGAGCTAATTAAAACTTTTTCCTTAGATTGATTCATGGATAGTATAATAGAAGCAACAATGGGTTACAACGGTTTCAAAAATGTTTAGTCATAAATGTTTGCCTTTCATTTTTAGGCAACGGTAAGACTGTATACTTGTTTAACCCCCTTTGAGTTGAGTACTTTGTCATTTGCTGTGGTCAATGAAATGAAGTGTGAGGGCATATGACCTGATATCTGGTCATCCTTATCTGGCTTACCATCTTTGAAAAAAAATTTTCTGCAATTGAGTTCCTGTCAGACTGGGTCTTTGAGTGATTACAACAGACAGAGCCTTCAGGCTGACCCAAATTGGACAAGTAATAACAATGAAAAATGAACGTTTGTTGGTTAGTTGACAGTTTTGATTTTTTTGTTGTTGTTGTTATCAAAATCTGTCTTGACTAGTACAGAAATATGTGATTAAATTGGGTGCTACTGTAATAATAATAATAATAATACCCTAGATGGTGTAATAATAATAATAATAATAATAATAAAATAATCATAATAATACCCTAAATGGTATAGTACTAAATTAGTGGTTGATTAAAACATTTATATTTACTTATTAGTTGAGTGATTGATTTGTTTGTGTGTATGTGTGTTTGTGTGTTATGGCATTTCTGTGGATGTCAGAGAACATCCCTTGAGAATAATTTTTCTCCTCCTATTATGTGGGTACTGAGGATCAAATTCAAGTTATCAGTCTTGGCAAGCAGAACCAGAACTTTTCCCATTGATCCATCTCCTTGCTCTTTAAGAACCATGACTATGTGTGTCTTTGTGAAAGGGTAGACACGCACACACAGTGCCTGTATGTAAGTCAGAAGACAGCCTTCAGGAGGTAGCTCTTTCCTCCACTTTACGTGCATTCCAGAGAATGAACTCACGTGCTCCAGTTTATGAACTTTACTCTCTGAGCCATTTCTCCAGCACAGAATGTCTCCTTCTTTGATTTTTTTTCCCAGGGGCAGGCATTTACTTGCTTGTTTTCAGACAAGAGAGTTTTACCTACCCTATAGCACAACTGGCCTGATTGCCACTCTGTCACCAGGCTGCCTTTGAACTCATAGAAATCTTCCTGACTCCGCCTCTCAATGCTCTGATTACAAGTGTGAACCACAATACTCAACTTATAAATTACAGATGTAGTCCAGGTTGACTGACTTCTATGCTTCAGCATAGAGTATTGTGTATAACATCACAGCCAGTGTGGTTGATTAAAAATGGAAAAGTTAAGGCAGGGAGAATAGTAATATGTCAATTTCTAGAAGGAGATGGACAACAAAACCCTCACCCAGGGAGCAGAACAGAGCAAGAGATTCTAGGACATGAGGGAGAAGTTTAATACTAGTGTGTAAGCCCTACACAATATACTGTTAACTCCATTGAAGTGTGTGGTGGTTTGAATAAGAATGGCTCATATATTTGAATGTTTGGTTTCAGAGTTTGTGGAAATGTTTAGGAAGGATTAGGGGGTGTGGCCTTGTTGGAGAAGGTGTGTCAGTGGTGATGGGCTTTGAGATATCAAAAGCTCATCTCTGTCTGCCTCTCTCTGTGTCTTTCTGTCTCTCTCTCTCTCTCTCTCTCTCTCTCTCTCTCTCTCTATATATATATATATATATATATATATATATATATATGTGTGTGTGTGTGTGTGTGTGTGTGTGTGTGTGTCTGTCTGTCTGTCTGTCTGTCTGTCTGTCTTTGCCTACTGCCTGCAGATCAGATAAAAGTTCTTTGCTAAGCCTGCCTGCCTCCTGCCATGTGTCCCTGCCATGATGGTCATGGATTCACCCTCAAAAAATGTTAAGCAAAGCCTCAATTAAATTCTTTCTTTTATAAATTGCTGTGGTCATGGTGTCTCTTCACAGCAATAGAACAGTAACTAAGATGGGGTGTAAGCTCAGGGATGGATCCAACTCACGGTTAGCAGGGATTGTACACGGTGTGCTTGGGGAATTGTTTTCTGGCCACAGAGCCTTGGACCTGACCTTCTGGCTCTGTTTCTGGGATCCAGCCAGCACCACCTAATACTCATTTTTTTCTTTCACTTGCCTCAGCACATTTTAAAGCTGGGAGCTGCTGAGACTACTGACTAATACCGAAAGTACCTGTACTTCTGAATCCACTGAGGCTGTTTTTCTTCAGCACTTTCTCCAGCGAGTCAAGGACTGGGGTTAGCTTATCAGATTTCTACCATCAACATGTCAGGCCCAGACTGGATTCAAGAGGCTCATATTCTGTCTGTGTTCAGGCTTGTTTTGTTTAAAAATTCTTTTATAAACAGTTATTTATTTACCCTTTTTGCGTATGCATGAGCATCTATGCACGGCATGCATGTGAAGGTCAGAGAATATTCTACTCTAACCAAACATGCTGTGACTGTTGAACTCAGGTCACCAGGCCCACTGGGTAAGAGATTTCTTCCACTAGTCCCTATGTGACTTTCTGAGTTTATATTTAATGCATGTCAATAACATATAACCACAAAGATAGTTAATCATCAGTTGGAACACCATTTTCACAAAAATGTAGCTGTTACGTGATTTTCAATAGTGGAACTGTTTTCTCATTGACTCTAAAGCAAAAGGAGACACAGAAGCAGGACTGAAACTCATTTGCATTATGTATTAGCCCCTCCCTAGATTTTAATACTAACTCTAATTTACTTTTGTTACACTTTCTGATCATTTTTTTTCTTTCCCAAGAACTATCTCACTGTTGAACAGCCAAAAAATGCCTCTTAAAAATTAGTGCTAATTTGTAAGTTTGACACAAGATGTTTCATTTTGAGAAAAATGTTATAAGAACAGAATAGAAAATTGCATCTTTTAAACATAGCTCCTTTTAATGGTTTTCATCATGGACTATGTATTTTATTTAAGGAAGTGAAAAATGTAGACTTGCAATTGGAAACTCTGTTTACACACAGCTGCATATTATATTTGACAAAAGAGAGAAAGCATTCTAAAGATATATTTTGTAAGCAGCTATACTCTCTTAGAATTTTAATTTTTAATTTAAATGTTTTCCCATAAACACACCAATGTATTTAAGAAATAACCAACAAGCCACCATTTACCCAAGTTAAGTTTCTTTGCTTAAAGTGACATCAAATATCTTCTCAGGAGTTTTGTTTGATCATCGGAATCAGCTGATTTTTCACAGAAGGCTGTCTCACCTAAGGAACATTAACAATTGGCTGCAATGCTCTGAATACAGAGGGAAAACCTTCAAGGTGAAACCCCACCAGCCTGTCCTTAGCTTTTCATATGGGAGCATCTAATCATAGTAGTCATTGGCAATTCTCTACCCTTGTTGAGAATAAAGCACAGGAATTCCTGCTTTAGAGCATTTCAAGGCAGGGAAGACGTGGAATAACAGGGTAAGCGCACCAGGTTTGGCATCACAAGACCTGGCACTGCTATTAAATGCGTGCCCTCCACCTGTAAAATGAATGTGTTAGGCAATATGATTGCCAGATTTCCCTCGAGCTCAAGGTTCAATGACTATGCAACACATTGTATGATGTAATAAAAAGGAGTGATACTTCTTCAAGCTGTAGGTTGTAAAGGAAAATAGAGGACTGCAAATTTTAAAACATAATTTTTTTCTTTACCATATTTGCCTATTAGAATTATTTAATGAGTTGGGGATTTAGCTCAGTGGTAGAGCGCTTGCCTAGCAAGCACAAGGCCCTGGGTTTGGTCCTCAGCTCTGGAAAAAAAAGAATTATTTAATGATAGTTTTTCTAATGTTGGTCACACGAGAGAGATTACTTTAGGTTTAATTAACTAGTTCTAATAGTAAGGACAATAACAGTTCTCCATTCAGAATAGAAAGAAATAAAGATCAGAGGGCCAAGCGCAGAAATCATTTCTCTATTTTGAGATGTTTTGGTAAGTCAAATTTGTACATAGAGTACTGTTCTTTAATTATATTGTATCAGGGGGACACTAAGAGTATAACAGATCTTCATTTTCTGTAGTAAAAAGTAAGTAAAAATTAGTTTTCTAAAAATGCTTTTTAAAGAGTCCGGGCAGGACTTGTTTTGGGCAGAGGTTGTTACCACACTTGGCGTGGTGTTCAAGGAAACAAATCCTTCTTATAGAGAATAGAGAATGCACCTAGACTGTCTTGATGTGCACAACTTACTGTCTGTAAAAGAGAAGCACCTGCTTTTCCCTATAAAACTTCTAATATGCTGAACTAAAGGCTGACATTATCTTCCTCTCTCCATCTCTTATTAGAAGCTCCAACTGTGGGATCTCTAATCCCACTTCTCTGCCATCAGGGTACAACCTCCCTCTGAGGAATCATTTGTGCATCTGAGCCCTTATAAGACTGATGTCTTTTTAATATGTAGAGCACCCCAAATGGAGTGACCCTTACTGAGAGTTCCCACTATGCCTCCTTACTATAAGTGGAGGCTTTGTTTTTTAAGCTCTTTGAAGGCAGTCTCTTTTATTATGTTCCCAGGGTATAGTGAATGCTTAGTAAATAATGATGACAGTCTTAAAATCTCATTTTACAAATGAGAAGTCAGAAGTGCTTTGGCTGATGCGGATTAATAAGTCATCTAGTGAGCCAACCTTCATCTTTGTTTCCCACTGAGCATATCCAGTTCACCCTGATGAGTAGCACTAGGTGGGCAGATAAAAAGTCATAGCCATTCAGTTCGAGAAGAAATAGGTCTTCTCAAAAAGAGTAAAAAATGTTCACGAATGAAGAGATTTTCATGATTAATGGTAAAGAAGTGTGTGCAATGGCAAAGTATCACTCGGCAATCAATGTCAGAAACATACAGGTCTTGTGAAAGTGTAGTGGGGGAAGGATCGGGCATTAAGGATCAACTTGTTATATGAAAACTAGAAAAGGAAGATAAGGTATAGGCTTTTAAAATGCACAAGCATTAATTCAAAGGAATGCAATCCGAACTCCCTCTGTGTAAGGCTTTCTGCTGTATAGTATAATAGAAAAGCCAAGAGATTGAAAGAGATCCACGATCTCCAAAAACCTTAAAGGACATGGGATCACGGATCAGAAAATAATAGGAAAAAAGCAAACAGATGACTTATTTTACCTGTGTACAAATTACGGCCCAGAAAACAGTGTACTGTGACTATCTGAAGAGAGATGTTATGGGCTGACAGGAGATTCAGGCAATACTTTGCTGACGGTTTGTAAAATACAAAGATTTTAGCAAGCCAAAATTGAGGTAGATATGGAAGTGTTTTAGATGAAACCTTTGCCTTTTCTTCATTTAGAAATAAATTGTCCAGAAGCTATGCTGATGTAGTAGAGAAGAAATGTGCTTTCTGGCTTCCGGAAACTTGAGTCTTGGCAGAGGCATCTCACTGACCTCTCGGTTGTGCGTAGGTGCTAGTCTCTCTTCTGCTTTCCACTTCTTCTCAGCTGTTCTTCTTTTCTCCAGGGATCCAAGTCAGGTATACTTGAATCTCCCAGGAAGATCGACTTCCTGCTGAAGAAGCTCTGTCTTTCTAAATATTTCTGGAGGCTTCAAATATAGACTCTTAATACTCCTACTACAATTGGAATTTGATGCCTCCGAGAGCAAACTGGAGACATATTATAGACTTCAAATCTATTGTCAGAAAGAATGGTATGATTTTTAATGGCAGTCACTTTTCTTCCCAAGTATATAAGAAAGCAATATGCTTCTTTTCAATCTCTTTGGTTCTTTTCAGAAAAAAAAAAGCCAGTCTACCTTAACCGAAGGGAAGGGTATACTCCATGTTGGGTTTAACTCTGCCTTATAAATAGTGTGATGGGAACATTGGGCTACTGGATCTTTCACGTTGCAAGAGTCAACATTCTAAATGTAATTAGGTCTTTTAGCTGCTTGGAAAGGGCCATGTCAGCTCTATTTACGTTCCTTGTGATTTCCAAGTCTCCCCAGGTAGTAATTGTATGTGTGTGTGTGTGTGTGTGTGTGTGTGTGTGTGTGTGTGTGTGTGTGTTGACAGAGAGAGAGAGAGAGAGAGAGAGAGAGAGAGAGAGAGAGAGAGAAGAGAGAGAGAGAGAGTTGTCAGGTCAGCTTCCTTTGTAAAACTTGACATAGAGTAAATGTTAAAAGGAAACCAGCTATAAGCCCAGTATTGTGATACATACCGGTACACCTATAGTCCAAGATACTTGAGAGGCTGTGGTAGGTGAATTTCAAGTTTGAGGCTTGCTTGGAAAATACACTGAGACAAAAAAGAAAACAAAAACTGCCTTTCCCCTTAGATGAGAAATGGTCTTGGTGATTAAAATGCTAAGGTTAATTTGCCATGAAGCAGAGCTCTTGAGAGACCACCCAACAGCAATCATAGCAGTCTATAGAGCGCACAGTGTATATGTAGATTGGGAGGCCAGTGCTTTTTAAATGAATTTCTGCTACTTCCAGGCTACAAATACTCTAATGCAGGAGAGCAGAGAGAGGAATTTTCTTGAAAAAGGATTTCGAAATGGTGAGCTCTGTTTATAGTTCCACACCATCTTACTCCCCCGGGGAGATGACATTTGTTTTAGGGAGGTAGATTTGAATAAATTTGCCTCTTTAGGAGGCTAATCAGTATGCAGAATTGCATCCAAGAAAAGCCAAATTCTCTCCTATAATTTTAACTCTCTTGGAAAATGTTGGGGTTTAGACTTCAATCCCTCAGGTAGCCTCCCTCCCCCTTTTGCCTGATAAATGCTAACAGCTCCTTGTCAGAAGAACAGCCCTACTATTTGCATCCGTGAATTCCATATTAGGGACGCTGGCTTCCTACACTGAGTATGAACTATGTGACCGAATGCAGTGTACGGAATCTCTTGGCTCCCAGATGTGTAGACAGGGGTCCTCACTTAGAGCTGAACCCAGCTCCTCAGTCGAAGTGTCTACTACTGCCCTGCAGGTTGAGAATCCTCCCGGACTTCCTGTGTGTTTGCGATTCAGTCAAAGACACAGTTTTCAGTCTCACACACAATTACGATGTCTTATAGCAGCGTGTAAAGTACACAGCTAGAGCAGTAAGATAAGGAACAAAAAAAATCCAAAATGTTTCTAAGGTAGACTTTGGAGAAATTTAAATGTAACGTGACCCATTTTCTCCTCTTCCTCCGAGGGGGTCTCACCTAGCCCCCCCACCCTGTAGTAGGAAAAATGTCTTGTCACAGGCACCATCCATGTGTCCAGGCAAGGCTGTTTGGGACTCAGGTTGAAGGTTTTCACGGTGAAGGTTGGTTCCAAAGGTGTTCATACCCACTAAGTTCTAGGTGCTTAGTTAGACAGAGTGGTCCTTCAGCATAAATACCCCACTCATACAGTCTAATCATGCTGTCATAATAGTCAAGTCTTAGCGAATATTTCAATACCTAAGTTCAGATAATCGTATTAACATTTTTCCCTCAAACTTCCCTCTTCAGTATTTTTGTTTTACAACAAATATTCTAGATTTGAGTCTTAAAGATATATTTGATATTTTGCCACTAACATGACAATGGCAGGTTAAGGAAGGGGAGGGGTTTATTTGAGTCATAGTTTAAGAGTACAATTTACCGTGGTGGGGAAGGCGTTGATGGTGAGAGCCTGGGGCATCTGGTCACATTGCTTCAGCAGTCTGGAACCAGAGAGGGATGAATCCCAGGGTTCTGCTTGCTTTCTTCTTTGTATTCAGCTTGGAAACATTGCCAATGGATGCTCCTGCATACATCCTGGATAAATCTTCTCTCCTTAGCTAAACATTTCTGGAAACATCCTCATAGACGTAGAATTGTATTTGACAGTGAAACAGCTACAATGGTTGTCAAGACAAATTTTTCTGTCATTAAAATTGGTCAACTTATAGATTACATGTTGAAATAATTTAAATATTGATTAATCTTTACTTTTGGGCTCCCAGAACTGTAGCGCACAGCTCCCTCTAGGATCTGGCAGCTCATGAGTGTCTCTGGATGGGGTGGTAGTTTTGCTCTAGGATATTGCCCTATGACCGGATATTCCATTATGATCTTCAGCATGTTGGTGCTGTTTGTGCTTCAGTTGCCTTGTTTTGAACCAGTGAAGGATCTGTATGGTCTCTTTTTTTTTTTGCCCCAGAGAGATTGGGAATTCAGTTTCTGAGTTTGAGTGGCACAGCCTTGATTTTTGCGCTCCCACTTTCTGACTTTTCTAACTTGGGCAAATGTCTTACTTTCTCTGACTTCGACTTCCTCACTCATGGGAAGTGCTGAAAGCAACAATATCTATCGCTGGCTCATCCTGAGAATTCAGGTAGCTAATATATGTAAAAAGATCTAGTCCCTGAGAAATACCGTATTGCTTCTACTATTAGTATTAATTTTAATGGCATCTGTATCCATTATATAATAGGAAGAAAACTACCTCTTGAGTCAGATAGATTGGAATTTCAATACTGGTTCAGTCACTTACTATCTATATGATGCTGGGAAAATTACTCTGCCCATTTGAACGCTTTTCCTCCATGAATAAGGAAATGAAATGGGAATGATAGTTATCTGGTAGAACTTTTTCTTTTTCTTTTTTTTTCTGAATGTGACTGGTAATAAAAATACTGTGAACAAAGAAGAAAGTGCATAGTAGATAACTTACCACATTATTCTTCCTGTTCATTAATTCCCTCTCAATTGTTTACCAAATGTCTATTCTGTACCAAATGGAGAGAGAGAGAGAGAGAGAGAGAGAGAGAGAGAGAGAGAGAGAGAGAGAGAGAGTTTTGAAGACCAGTTCTTGCTGTTCCTGGCTGGGACAGAATATACATGATAAGGAGGGAAATGATTATTTTGGCTCTCATTTACAGAGATTTCCATCTATGGTTCCTTGGTTCTATAAATGTGGGCCCATGGCAAAGCCAAACACTGTGATGATGAATGTATGGTGAGCAAAACTTGTTATGTCTGGTGTGCCAGAAGCAAGAGAAAGAGAGGAAAGAGCCATGGAGTCCTAATAGCCTCTTCAGAGGCATACTCTCTGAGACCTATTGTTTCTTTGACTAAGAGGTTTAGTCAATCACTTCCTAACACCCCAACAGCTAGTAATGGGCTGTTTCAAAAGACATTTGAGATCTAGACCGGAGCAGTAATAACCACATGAGCAGATGCATTTAAGATATAATTAGACAGTGATGAGGATGATAGAGAGCCAACGCCAGGATGACATGGCCAAGCCAGAGTGAGGGAGGGAGAGTGAGGGGAGGAGAGATGATGGCTCTGGATATGGTGATAAGGAAAAACTTTGAGGAAGGGCTCATTGTAGAGAGAACAGAGTGAGGAGAGGCAGACAACTGCAGAGATTCAGAGAAAAGTGCTCTAGGCAGAGAGAACCACGGGAAAGGAATTGTGACAATTCCAGAGATAAGGATGGGGATGAGATAGCAGATGGGATGGATGGGGTCAGTCATTATTGTTGCCTAAGGTAGACACATTGGCGTTGCTTCTAAAAGAGGATGAGGCAGAAGCATGAGAAACAGCGTAATTTACATATAAACACCTCATCCAGTGGCAGGACCAGGACTAAACCGAGGACAAGGAAGGATGCTTTTCAGGAAATGAGGTGAGAGGTGATGGTGGCCCGGCTGGTTGGCAGCAGTGAAAATGTTAAAGCTGCAAGAATGATAAATATTATTATTGCCAATAGTGCTCTGTTCACTTACAATCCATTCCTCATTGTTATTGCTAGAATAATGACAACTTTCATTTTATTTGGGGTGAGACAGATGCAAGTTAACCTTTGCCAAGCTCATATTTTCGAAGAGTTCTTCCGTAGTTTTGAAAGGGAAATGGCATAAAGGAGAAGTTTTATAAAGTGGTCTTATTTTATTCTCCTCACAGCTACATGGGAGTGTGGCTTATTACTTTTGTGATTAAAAAAAAGAGTTCTAAACAATGTAGAAGAGAAAGAAACACAAATAACAGGAGTAGTGATGATTCAGAAAATGTCTCATCAATTTGCCTTGGCGGGGTACAGAGTATTCCTTCAGGATATTTGCTCTGTGTCCCTCTAATGGGCTGTGGAATTTCCCCAGAGAGGATCCGAAGCTCCACTGTCAGGGTGGTTATGGTGTTTTATGCAGGTTGTTGTTCTTGTTCCTGCTCAGGTGTTTCTCCTTGTCAGCATTTGATTGGACTCTTTCGTCTGTGATTCAGTGTCTGCATTAAACTCCATTTGATTCCTTGCTATTCTCCATTATCAGGGGGAAAAGAAGCTGATGTCTTTTGGGGCTTGTTCTCTGGTTGTTTAGGGAGGCTCCTTCTACTGTGACTGCTAGCGGAGGATATTTAGGGCTGATTAATATGTGCTGGGTCACCTCAGAAAGGGTCAGTTAGGAGTTCATCATGCTTGCCGTGGAAGAATGACGCCCAGGGAACCTTTTCTTTTTTTTTTTTTTTTTTTTTTTTTTTTTTTTTTTTTTGAGCATGGGAGATCTTTCCATCTTCTGAGATCTTCTTTGATTTCTTTCTTCAGAGACTTGAAGTTCTTTTTTTTTTTTTTTTTTTTTTTTTTTATTAACTTGAGTATTTCTTATATACATTTCGAGTGTTATTCCCTTTCCCGGTTTCCGGGCAAACATCCCCCTCCCCCTCCCCTTCCTTATGGGTGTTCCCCTCCCAACCCTCCCACCATTGCCGCCCTCCCCCCATAGACTAGTTCACTGGGGGTTCAGTCTTAGCAGGACCCAGGGCTTCCCCTTCCACTGGTGCTCTTACTAGGATATTCATTGCTACCTATGGGGTCAGAGTCCAGGGTCAGTCCATGTATAGTCTTTAGGTAGTGGCTTAGTCCCTGGAAGCTCTGGTTGCTTGGCATTGTTGTACTTTTGGGGTCTCGAGCCCCTTTAAGCTCTTCCAGTTCTTTCTCTGATTCCTTCAATAGGGGACCTATTCTCGGTTCAGTGGTTTGCTGCTGGCATTCGCCTCTGTATTTGCTGTATTCTGGCTGTGTCTCTCAGGAGCGATCTACATCCGGCTCCTGTCGGTCTGCACTTCTTTGCTTCATCCATCTAGTCCAATTGGGTGGCTGTATATGTATGGGCCAAATGTGGGACAGGCTCTGAATGGGTGTTCCTTCAGTCTCTGTTTTAATCTTTGCCTCTCCCTTCCCTGCCAAGGGTATTCTTTTTCCTCATTTAAAGAAGGAGTGAAGCATTCACATTTTGATCATCCGTCTTGAGTTTTGTTTGTTCAAGGGATCTAGGGTAATTCAAGCATTTGGGCTAATAGCCACTTATCAATGAGTGCATACCATGTATGTCTTTCTGTGATTGGGTTAGTTCACTCAGGATGATATTTCCAGGGAACCTTTTCAACAGCCATACAGGCCACTTGGGTAATAACAAAAAGTCATTCTTTAATATCAGATATTTACCCAAAGGCACAAAACCACAGGAGCATGCATGTATGTAGTTCAGAGAAGTCTTAGAGTGTGGCAAAGTGAAATCATTTTTCTCTGTTAGGTAGCAAATGCCTTGCTAGTGGAAAGGGGGGATTTTCTTTTTACCTTTGAAAGGCCTTCCTCCTTTGACCCCTGGTGCTTGCTCTTATCTCCGTGATGCATTTTGCACCAACTCCTCCTCCCTGGGTCTCCTCTTTAAAACAAAGGATTGGCTTGCAAGATTTTTAAGGTCCCTTCCATTATGTGGTCCATGATAATTTGAATCAAACATACTTTCTGTAATGCATTAGTGTGTCGGAGAGAGAATGGGATTTAGAAAGAGCTAGTCCCATATGCTTCAGAGAAATAACTTTGAAAGAAAAAGCCAACCAAAAACCCAAGTACCAAAGAACTGCACTCCTTTTTGCATATAGCAGTTATAATTCTTGACTTAAGTGAAATTCTAAGGTGACAGAGCAATTTAGACGTCCTCTATGGTTCAGTAAAGCAGTTGCTACTTCTGTGAGCCCCTGTACTGATGCTCAAAGCTAGCTGCATATTTCTGGAGAAGCACAGCTCTTCCTGGTATTTCTCAGAACAACTCTATTTTACATAAGTTGAGATGTTTAAGCAGATGAATAAAATCTTAAAACAATTCCAGTTCAACCCATTGCTTTCCAGATTTGTGTCAGTACTTTGGTTCTGTCATCTGCACTAAAACCAAAACTAGTCCCTTGCAACCTCTTTTGCCTTCATAAGAAAAGCATGGCAGGGAAAATCTTAGCTCATCTGGACATTGGCTGACATGGTAATGACCAGTTACTGATCCTAAAAACACCCAGTAGGAGTTGTCAGGACAGGATAGAGACACTCTACCTTTATGCTCTTAAGCACAGGTAGTGGGGGCCCCTGAATCATGCCTGTTAGTTTTTCTATTTGCTCATCTAGACCTGCCCCAAAGTTTCCAGGAAATACCTTGTTTGTGTATATACACATATATATTTTTAAAATTTTGCTGTTATATTACAGTATAAAAGAATCCAAACCCTTAGAATTCCACAGCAAAACTCTTTTCTTCATTTCCAGGTGTACTTTCAAGGATCCAGGTGCTGAGTGGATAATCTGTCCAGTGTTTGTTGCATATAACTAACATATGTACTTACTAATTTTTTCACTTAAAAAAAGGTGCCTCCTCAATGTATGAACATCACCTGGGCTCATTCTTGCACCTCTCTGAAGTGTTACTATTGCTGATAGTTTATATATGAGGAACTTAAGGGTGATATGCAATGGGTCTGGGTTCTTGCTCCAGCTACATTCACTCTCCACACCTTCTTTTTGTATAAGTTAAACAAATGACCTCGTTTTTCTTATAAAAGTTAGAAAGTGAATGAAAATATTTGGAGCCATTTTAGCAATTTAACCATGTTCAACCTAGAAGACATTTGTAGTGTTGTACCCATGAAACTCAGTTGGGGTAAGGTTTGGGTCAGATGTTTTGTGTCTTGAACATTCCATTGTTTTTTTTCTAACACACACACACACACACACACACACACATACACATACACAGACACACACCCCACACACATACAAGCATACACATACTCATACATACATGGACACACATACAATATGTACATACAGACAGTCACACATACACAGAAATACACACACAGTGCACACATAAATGTACACCACACACACACACACACACACACACACACACACACACACACACACATGCTCCTGATATGGTTAAGATATGAAGTGCTCCCCAGTGGAAGGGGAAGCCCTGGGTCCTGCTAAGACTGAACCCCCAGTGAACTAGACTGGTGGGGGGATGGCGGCAATGGGGGGAGGGTTGGGAGGGGAACACTCATAAGGAAGGGGAGGGGGAGGGGGATGTTTGTCCGGATACCGGGAAAGGGAATAACACTCGAAATGTATATAAGAAATACTCAAGTTAATAAAAAAACTGTCAAAAAAAGATAAAAAAAAAGATATGAAGTGCTCCACCAAGGACTCATGTGTTGGAGGATTTGTCCCAAGTTAAAATTATCTGAGGAAGTTATGGAAGCTTAGGCAGCAGGACCTACCCCATTTTCATAGCCACTGGAGTGTTGTCAGAGCTTCTCTTCTCACCAGCTCTTCTCTGTCTCTGCCTGATTTTTGTTGCCTATGAGAAGAATAAACTGTGTTCCTCCAGCTACAATATGTTGTCCACTCTGACCTCAGAATCAACAGGCCATGTACTAGGGGTTGAAATCTCTGAAATAATGGACCCAGATAAACAGTTACCTCTTAAATTGTTTGCCCAGTTAGTTGTTAGTGTTTACATTGTTTTTAATGACAGTTGTGTGTGTGTGCTCATATATATACACACATGTATATTCACACACATTCACACACACACACACAGAGAGAGAGAGAGAGAAAGAGAGAGAGAGAGAGAGAGAGAGAGAGAGAGAGAGAGAGAGAGAGAGAGAGAGACTCCTGCAGGGGCCAGAGGCATTGGGAGTAGTGTTGTTTGGTAACTCCTGAGTTGTCTCTCCACTAACTCCCAAGTAAGTTGTCATAAAAGACTTTAGGATACATTCCCCAAGTTGGATTAATTTATTATATTTTTCTTTTTTGATGACTTAAAGTATACTTTCTTCAGGGTAAGTGTTCTATTCTGGTGATGGAATGCTTCTTTATATTCCAGACTGAGGTGATGTGAGGGCAGAGAGAATGAGATCTTCTGCCAGCCTGAGATATGGGAGGAAGGAAGGAAGGAAAAGAAAGACAGAAGAAAGAAAAGCCTTTAAACTTCCTGGGGAAGGCTATATTTATCTGAATGAAATTTTTCTTAATCTCTTCTGTCAGTGGATGCACAATTTAATATTTCTGGCACTTGCAAATATGACAGTGAGCTGGAACTAGTTGAAAATCCAAAGCATATTCATGTCATGGAGTAATAAACTATGGAGAAATTCCAGTGATTAGCATCAAAGAATTAATGAGGTCACTTCCTTAATCCTCTTCCTAAGGGAGGAGAAGCAGGAAGCTAGTTCAATTGTCAACACAAACTGGGGGCGTCAGTCAGAAGCTCATATATTTTGAGATAATTCTGTATTTAAACACTATTTAGTTTCCACAAGGGGACTCTAACCTGCCTAGGAGGCTTAATTAGGCTAACTGCCTAAAAACGATGTAAAACATATGGGTATATTCCCACTCAAGAGCCCCTTTATGAGTGTTCTCCAACCTCCTATAGAAAATGAATGAACTTTCAGAGAGCTCCAAACCAGTCTTCTGGTATTTAATTCTACAACAGGCCTAGAAGCTGCTCAAATGAATTGTTCTCTGTAAAGTAGTCTTTATATTACATTTTACTGTTTATGCATCATGATTTGAGCTGAGAGGCAGAGAGAGAGAGAGAGAGAGAGAGAGAGAGAGAGAGAGAGAGAGAGAGAGAGAGAGAGAAACGCACAGCACTCAGGGTATGTGTTTAAAGCTTTAGATAAAACTTAAACTTTTAATACCCTGAGGGAATTCCAGCTTGTCCTTGTACCTTCTAAAAAATTCAATAAATCAAATGCTTGTTAAGTATTTCTGACATATATTTTCAAGAACACAACACAGAGATAAGATACACTGTTAATTCCTCAAGAATTTTAGTGAGAGTGCTATGTACATAATTATAGTAAATATTAGACTATGATGAGTGTTAAGGATATGAATAAATATAATTGAGAGCTCCAGGCAGGAGTGACTAATCCTGTGTGATGATATCAGTGAGGGCTCTGCTCTTTGTCTCTTCTGAAGTTGGGTTTGATAGATGGACTGCAGAAACAGGGCAGACTGGAGGCTGGGGACGGAGTAGGGATGGCTTGGCACAATGCTTGCCACACAAACATGGGTTTGAGTTTGATTTGTCTGAATCCACTTTAAAAATGAGTGTGTTGGTGTGTACCTATAATCCTAATGCTGGAGAAGCAAAGAAAGGAAGTTCCTTAAGGGGGACAGGGTTCTGCTGCTAGTCAGTCTAGCAATATGGTGATCTTCAGGTTTAGCAAGAAACTGTACCTTCAAAATCAGACAGCAATTGGAAGCAACCTGATCTCTATGTCTGGACTACAAATACATGTGCACACATGTGTAAGCATACCCAGCTCACACTATGAACACACACACTCATGCACAAACACACTACACTCTAAACAAGAAGGGTTCCACTGAAGCTTGAAAACTTTTCTTTTCATGCCACTCAGACATAGGAGGAGGTTGATTGCATGACATCTTTTGGAGAGCAGACTAGGATTCCCACGCTTGCCTGGGGATGGGGATGGCTTTTGGGATCACAAGGAAAGGGAACTACCTTGGATTTTTTTTTTTTTTTTTTTTGGTTAGGAGGTGGGTCAAACTGAGTATACTTGCCCATGAGTACAGTTACCTGGTTTGGTGGTCCAAATGAGAATGGTACCTAGAGACACTTATATATGAATATCCAGTCCCTAGTTGATAGTTTAGAGAAGGATTAAAAGGTATGGCCTTGTTGAAAGAGATATGTAATTGAGAATGGGCTTTGAGGTTTCAAGACTCCATGCTAGGTCTTGTCTGTCTGTCTGTCTGTCTGTCTGTCTGTCTGTCTCTGTCTCTGTCTCTGTCTCTGTCTCTGTCTCTGTCTCCATCTCTGTCTGACTCCCTCTGATCTCCCTGGTCCTTTTCCTCTACTTTATGGTTAATGCTCTCAAAAAATGTCATAGCAATTCATCGTCCCATACACATGAATATATCTTTTATTCATTCTTCCGTCCACATAATCATATCCTACAAGCTGGGTGTGCTGTTGTCAAGGTTGTTGCTACATTCAAAGGACATATTTTAGTACTAATTTCACTTTGTTCTGTCTCTGGGTATGAATTATTGACCATTCTCTTCTTGAAATTCTCCTCCATTGGTTTTTGAGTCATGGTGTGCTCCCCAGGGTCCACTTTTGGATGTTTTCCCATCTACGCATTTTCTTCTCACAATGCCATTCTCTTTCATGGCTCTGATCATCTTCTGTGTGCTGAGAAGTCCTTAATATACATTTCCAGGCTAAGCTGCTTTTGTAAAATTCAGTTCCAGCCCATATATCAAAGTTCTTACTACCTCCTTTGAATGTCTCAAAGGTACTTGGAGCTCGTTGTGTCCATAACTCATCTTCTTTGCTCAATAAAGTTACTTCCCCTCTCTTGCTCCATCTCTTGAGGTAGTGATGAAAAGAAGAGTCAAGTTTCCAAACTAAAGTTTGTTTCAGTTTGTTCGAATGGTCCTGAAGAACTCTAGGACAGCTTTCAAGTCCCTGGTTAAAATATCCCTGGTTAAACTCTGTGTACACTCTGAGTCTCTTTAGTTGTCAACATGAATCATTCTTCATGCCCTGGGTCCCTGTTCTGACCTAGAATAAATCGCTTTCCTCTGAGATCCCCTTGCTCCATTTTCAGAGCTCCCTCAAGTACTGAGTGATCTCTTTGGGAATCATTTTGATGTGTATCTCTGAAGACTGCAAAAGACTTGGGAGTAGGAGTGCGTCTTTACCAGCTCTGTTTCTTCTGTTTTTCCTCATGGTACCTGCCATATTGTAGATGCAGAATAGGTATAGGCTGACTTCTGATAAAAGGCAAACCATTCTACAATATTATGCAGTGGTTTCTGGTGGTTTGTAAGCCACTCACCACCACGCTAAGAAGTTGCTGAAGTTGTTTTCAGAATGATGTTTTGTGTCTTCTTTGCAAGGTAATACCTAAGAAGATAGGGAAGCTAGACCATGAACTGAGGCCTTGAATGCAGTTTTTCTTCTTTTCTGTTTGATCCTCTCAGCTAGGCTTTCATTATGAACACACTTCTTGGATTTTCTGGACCATAGTCTACAAAATGTTGGTTATTGAACTAATTCATTGACCACAGTGATGGTATCAGATATGCAGCCCAGGTTGACTTTTTTTCCAATCCCAGACCAATAATGTCTAATGAGAATGTGGTTCTATTTAAGAGAATGAGGTTCCCAATCAGAATATGAGACTCAAGTCTCATAAATAGGTATAGAGTACTAGGAGAAGGCAGGGCTTCTGTACTGATATAGCATGCGCAGAATAAAATTAGTGATTTTAGCTTACTTCTTCTTTATATCTGTTTTGGAAAATTTGTCAAGCACGTCGTATAAATTTTATTATGGAATCCTCACAATTTACCATTTTGATTACATTATTTCATCTATGTTAATATAATGCTCAAGTAAAGAATTTCTCATTTAGGTTGTTTTGTTCACATGGTAAGAAATACAGAGGGAGATAAGTGATTCCAATGACAATTCTATTGCTCAAAGGTGTCTGGGCTCTTGGTTAACTATTCTCTAGATCGGTTAGATTTCTTCTCATGATGCCCAAATGGCTGCTATTGCTCCACAGTACCACTAGCCTAATAAAATGTAAGAATGGAATGTGTGCGGCTTCTTGTGTGGTTGCTCTAGGAAGAAGGAGCTGTTCAGAAGAAACGTCTTCATAACTTCCTCAAGGAGCACAAGGGTAGACTGGGATGCCATTTCAGATCAATTCCAGCATGACTGAAGATAGAGAAGCAAGTCTCTGGCATGTTTAGCCTGTGGTGTATCTATCCCATTTCTGGCAAAGAAGACAGTGGATGAAAAGCTACTGGTGAGCAACACTGGTTTGTGTTGTACTGTTTATTTTCTTACATATGCTGGTAACTAGTAATGATTAAAATCATAATGTCTTATCTGCTTAACCCACCACAAAGTCTGTAGTAAGACCATCTCATCTCCCATTGTTTTGACTTGGTACAGCCTACACTTCTGTGGTCAATACTGCTGATACAGCTTCCAGCCATGTGTCTACTGACAATTCACATACTTCTTTGTACATAACACTTGACTTTCAGTAAGGAAAGGGTTAGAAGCAGATTTTGTCCTCCAGTCTGCCTCTTGTAAGCAAGGGAAATATTTCTCAGAATCCCTAGTCTTTCTTTTTCCATGCCACCTGTCTGAACTAGATTCCATGTTCTTCTCTAGATCTGTTCATGGCTAGCAGGAATTGTATGGTATGATTGTTGCAGAATATATAGTGCTTACCACAACAATAACACATGGAAATAAGTGTGGTGATCCTCAGTGTATTGGAACTTAGAGAAGAATGGGGGATTCTAGGTGTTTTCCCCCTCCAGAAGCTTTTCCAGTATACCTTTCTGGACACTGGATTTTTAGGTACAATCCCATAACTGTCTTCTTTTCAGCCAACATTTGGTCTAGCTCAGAAAATATTTACATGCAACAAAAATTATGTAAAAGAATATAGAACAAGGATGTATCAGAAGAGCTCTCCCTTTCCAGGGACTTGGCATTCACAAGTCAAAGAAAATGTTTGTAGCTGATGTGTATGTGTGGTCCTCTTACATTTTTCTCCTGAGAATTAATGTCTAAGAACTTAAAATTGTTTGAAAAGTTCGATTACACAAAGATAGCATTTCAGGTCTATCTTTCTTTGTCCTTGCTGAAACTTTACAAATCCGTTGCTGGTTGGGGGCATTGACTGGCATCTCCTTCACAGTTCTCTAGGGAAAAATATCAACAGACAAGTAATCAAACAACAACAAACCTGCAACAATGAAACAATAACAAAACAAAGCACACCATTAATAAGAGATAAAGACGGTGTTGTCTGATCTGGTGTTTCAGTGAGTGGTTGCTACAGTTGAAGTCATCATTTTAAGATATAAACAAATTAAAGTTTACATATTAAGATGGACGTTAAATTCCTGTGAGATAGAATAACCTAGTCAAAGATTTTGACGTACTCAATCTGTTACCAGGCTGTTACCAGACTGAGGTCCTTTTACTCCACTCCAGTAGAAACCATGGAGAAGTAAGAGGCTTCTTTCATTGTGTTTTGCTGACTTTTTATCCTTTTGCCTGTGAAAATAGCAAGTGGTGGCAAGAGACAGGAGGGAACAGTAGCAGGCTGTTCTAGTGGTATAGCTCTTCTGCCCTTTTCCCCTGAGACCATTGGCTCTTCCAGCTCTGGCAGCTTAGTGTAAGCCTAGAAAGATGCAATGCCTCAGCCCTCTACAGCAGCTAGTGTTGCAGATAATAGCATAAGGAGTCAAAGACACTTGGCCTTTAAGGTTACTGGTACAGCTTCAGCTAAGACCATTGTCAGTGTTACTGTAATGTCACTATTGTCTCAGTTTCTGTTGCACTGTCTGCTCTGAAAGCGCCTTTTCTATCTGCTAAGACATCCTGCTGTGCTCTGCTCTGCACCATGGCTCCCAGGACATGCACTTTCTATGTTCTCTGTCATTGTCAAGACCCCAGCAGTTCTTAGGCCTCCTGGTCTCCAAGGGCTCTGCCCTTTCTTTTCAACTGGCAACCAGCTGGCCATTTTGCTGCTTTTATAGTTCTTTTCCAGACTGTTACGTTTGCTCAGCTAAAAGTCAACAAAACCCCTCCATACAAACAAACACCCAAACACCACCAAAAGAGCAGTTCTTTTATTGGTCCCAATATTACAACATGAGGGAAGGCAGTCTTGATGGCATAGGACAGCCCAGTAGTTGTCAATGTGGGAACTGAATAGTCACCTTTCCCCACACTTTCGTTATGAAAATGTCAAAGTGAGTGTTTAGGAGAACTGGAGACCTTATTATGGCACTAACTGAGATTTTAATAAATTTAGCAGTGTTTTTTGGTAAGGCTTAACACCTGCTGTGTGAGTCTTCATTGTGTATCTCAAGTCTGTGACTCTACAAACCTATTCTCTTGCTGTCCTGGAACATATAATCATGTATAAGGTGAGTTTAATCAGTCCTGAGTTGGAACTCCCCCAAATTTCAGTCTCTTATAGCAAATTGTCCACTGTCCATTGAAAGGTGTTTCTCAAAAGCCGCTGAATTCTAGAGATGGTGAAAGTTATTTTTTAGTTTTTAAAAGATCTTTGAAATGATTTCACTGTTTGGTGGCCTAGACTGAGGCTTTAAGTTCTTTCCTAACGTCTGAACTACTTCTCTTCATCTCCTCCAAACACCAAGCATTTCCTGTAATTTAGAAATATAAATGACAGACAGCTGAAAAGAGATATTTTAAAATACACAAATGAAGATATTTTGGGATATCTTTCAATAGTTTCTAGTGAGTTTTTTTTGCATTATAGTAGGAAATTATATTTACTATCTTAAGACTTAAAATGTTTAGATATTTGCTAATAATCTTGGAGCATTTTATTTTTCTGCAAAACCATGTGCAGTTTTTGTTTGGTAGGTAAAAGTCTTATATCTGAAACCACACTTTTTAAAAATTGGATATTGTCTTTATTTACATTTCAATTTTTATCCCCTTTCCCCCTATTCCAAAACAGCCTATTCCATCCCCTTTCTCCCTGCTTCTAAGGGGGTGCTCCCCATCTTACCACCCACTCCTTCCTGCTTCCTTACTCTGGCATTTCCCTACACTGGGGAATCAAGTCTTCACAGGACCAGGGGGCTCTCCTCCCATTGATGTCCAACAATGCCATCCTTTGCTATATATGCAGCTAGAGCCATGGGTCCTTCCATATGTATTATTTGGTTGATGGTTTAGTCCCTGGGAGCTTTGGGGGTCTGGTTGGTTGATATTGACGTTCTTCCTGTGGATTTTCAAACCCCTTCAGCTCCTTCAGTCCTTTCTCTAACTCCTCTATTGGGGACCTTTTCTGAGTCCAATGGTTGGCTGTGAGCATCCACCTCTGTATATGTCAGACTCTGGCAGAGCCTCTTAAGAGACAGCTCCTGCCAGCAAGCACTTCTTAGCATCTGTCTTAGTGTCTGTATATGGGATGGATCCCCAGGTAAGGTAGTCTCTGGATAACCTTTCCTTTAGTCTCTGCTCCACACTTTGTCTCTGTACTTTCTCCTGAGAGTATTTTGCTCCTCCTTCTAAGAAGGACTGAAGCATCCACACTCCGGTCTTCCTTCTTGAACTTCATGTGGTCTGTGAATTGTATCTTGGGTATTCAAGCTTTTGGGCTAATAGCTACTTATCAGTAAGTGCATACCGTGTGTGTTCTTTTGTGACTGGTTTACCTTACTAAGGATGATATTTTCTAATTTCATTAATTTGCTTATGAATTTCATGAAGTCAGTGTTTTTACTAGCTGAGTAGTACTCTGTTGTGTAAATGCACCACATTTTCTGTATCCATTCCTCTGTTGAAGAAATCTGGGTTCTTTCTAGCTTCGGGCTATGATAAATAAGGCTGCTGTGGACATAGTGGAGCATGTATTCGTGTTATATGTTGGAGCACCATTTGGATATATGCCAAGGTACAGCTGGGTCCTCAGATAGTACCCAGATTTGGTATGTCCAAATTTCTGGGAAACTTTCAGACTGATTTACAGCTTGCAATCCTACCAACATGGCTTCCAGAACTGAGACAGGTTGTACAGACAAATTTCCACCAGTACAGTTGCTCTGTTAGCAACATGTGAGCATAAGTCTTCAGCCTTCTGGCCCAGGATCAACTGACAAACCCTTGAAATGCAGAAATCTTGAAGGACTGATCATTCTGTCTTGGCAAAGATTATCATTCAACTATTCTGCATATTGTGTCCCTTTTGGACAGTATTAGACTGTAGGTGAATATGCAGTTTTTGCCCATTGGCTGCCTAGACACAAACTATTTCTTCATCTGGAGGTAGAGATGTTCAATTTTTTCATTAAATCCACCAAAGGGGAACTTTTAGGAGAAGACATGTCTCAAGAAAAGATACATAACTTTAAATGCCATATTTTGTGGATTTCTGACATGTTAGAGCATAAGTCATTGGTGTTCTGTTCAGGAAATTTCCCTCAGTGCCCATGCGTTCAAGGTTCTTCCTCAGTTTTTCTTTTATTAGTTTCAGTGTATCTGGTTTTATGTGGAGGTCCTTGATCCACTTGAACTTGAGCTTTCTACAAGGAGACAAGCCTGCCCACTGTCTTCCTAACTATTCAATATAGTACTTTGAAGTCCTAGCCAGGGCAATCAGTAAATGGGTATATTTACGTAATGGAGAACTACTCAGCTATTAAAAACAATGCCTTCATGAAATTCTTAGGTAAATGGATGGAACTAGAAAATATCATCCTGAGTGAGGTAAGCCAATTAAACACACACACACACACACACACACACACACACACACACACACACAATATACACTCACTGATAAGTGTCTATTAGCCCCAAAGCTTTAAATACCCAAGATATACAATCTACAGACCACATGAAGCTCAAGAAGGAGGACCAAAGTGTAGATGCTTCAGTCCTTCTTAAAAGGGTGAATACAAATATTCATGGGACGAGATATGGACACAAATTTTGAAGTAGAGACTGAAGGAATGGCCATTCAAAGCCTATCCGCCATCTAGGGATCTAGCATATCTATATGCATATTTGGTATATGTATATATACCAAATCTAGACAATATTGATGAAGCCAAGAAATGCTGACAGGAGCCAGATATAGCTGTCTCCTGATAGGCTCAGCCAGAGCATGACAATACAGAGGTGAATACTAGCAGCAAACCATTGAACTGAGAACATGATTCCCATTGGAGGAGTTAGAGAAAGGATTGAAAGAGCTGAAGGATCTTGCAACCATATAAGAACAACAATACCAACCAACCAGAGTTCCCAGGTATTAAACCACTACCCAAAGAGTACACTGGACAGACTCATAGCTCTAACTACACATGTAGCACAGGATGGCCTTGTTGGGCACCAATGGGATGAGAAGTCCTTGGTTATAGTCAAACCATGGTAAGTTATATTATTTGTGACTATTGTGAAGGGTGTCATTTCCCTAATTTCTTCCTCAACTTGTTTTTCCTTTAAATAGAGGAAGCCTACTGATTCGTTTGAGTTAATTTTATACCCAGACACTTTGCTGAAGTTGTTTATCAGGTTAAGTAGTTCTCTGGTGGAACTTTTGGGATCACTTAAGTATATTATCATATCATCTGCAAATAGTGATATTTTGACCACCTCCTTTCCAATCTGTATCCCTTTGATCTCCTTTTGTTGTCTGATTGCTCTGGCTAGGACTTCAAGAACTATATTAAATAAGTAGGGAGATAGTGGACAGCCTTGTCTAGTCCCTGATTTTAGTGGGATTGCTTCAAGTTTCTCTCCATTTAGTTTGATGTTGACTACTGGCTTGCCGTATATTGCTTTTACTATGGTTAGGTATGGGCCTTGAATTCCTGACCTTTCCAAGACTTTTACCATGACGGGGTGTTGAATTTTGCCAAATGCTTTCTCAGCATCTAATGAGATGATCATGTGGTTTTTTTCCTCTGAATTTGTTTACATAGTGTATTATGTTGATGTATTTCTGTATGTTGAAGAATCCCTGCATCCCTGGGATGAAACCTACTTGATAATGATGGCTGATCATTTTGATGTGTTGTTCTTAGATTCAGTTTGTGAGAATTTTATTGAGTAGTTTTGCATAGATATTCATAAGGCAAATTGGTCTGAAGTTCTCTTTCTTTGTTGTGTCTTTGTGTGATTTAGGTATAAGAGTAATTGTGGCTTCATAGAAGGTATTGGGTAGCGCTCCATCTGTTTCAATTTCGTGGAATAGTTGGATAGTATTGGTATGAGGTCTTCTATGAAGGTCTGATAGAATTCTGCACTAAACCCATCTGGTCCTGGGCTCTTTTTGGTTTGGAGATTTTTAATAACTGCTTCTATTTCTTTAGGAGTTATGGGGTTGTTTAGATGGTCTACCTGTTCCTGATTTATCTTTGGTACCTGGTATTTGTCTAGAAAATTTTCCATTTCCTACAGATTTTTGACACTATTTTTATTAACTTAAGTCTAAAAATCTTGGGGGCTATGAAAGTTTTCTCAGTGGTTAGAGCACTTGCTGTTTGCTGGAGCAACAGAGTGTGGTTCTCAGCATCTATACTGGGAGGCCCACAATTCTAGCTCCAGGGATCTGATGTCCTCTTCTCTCCTACTTGGGTGAACACACACACACACACACACACACACACACACACACACACACACGAGGAAAGAGAGAAAAAGAGAGAGAGAGTAAGAGAGAAAAAGAGGGAGAGACAACCACATATGAATGAAAGAATAATAAGAGAATAAAATTCTTTCCTCTCTCAGTCTCTTCCTTGACACAATTTCCTTTTTCATTTTACTTCCATTATCAGAAGATAGGGTATTAAAGGGAACTCTTATTTATTTTTTACTTTATAAACAAAAGCCTAACATCACTTCTGAAGTATAATTAAAAGCGCTATTAATATAATGAAGATGGAGTTTTCCCTCTTGACATCAGTTTAGCTAGCTTTCAAATTCATTTATTCAAGAGAGACATTGACTATCATGGTAGTTCATCCCTCTTTTTATAGCAAGCCCTGTGGCTGTGTCATCCCTGTGGTCCATTAATCTCTTACTGCATTACCCTGAAATTGTGTTGGTTATAAGTAATCATAAACTGTCAGCTTTGAAAAGCTAACATTTGTTAGCTTCGCAGGCATGAAAAAACCAGTGATAAGTGAGGTTGTTAAAAAGTCAAATTAAATGCTAATTGATGCAAGGGCACAAAGCTTTAAGGCACTTAAGAGTTTATATGTAGGCACCACATTTATTAGACCTGACAAATTGTTCTGAAGACTTTCCATAGACATTTGCAGTTTATGTTTTTCTGTACCACTGTTCTCTACTTGAGTATGACAATTTAAAATCAGTTTGAATACTGCTCTTGTTAGAGGTTTACATAGTTTCATAGGAAGCCACAGGCAAGATTCTAACTCCATCGTATATATTTACAATGTTTTATATTTAAACAGTGTGATGATCTAAGAAAAGAATCAAAGAACAGACTATCCTAGAAATTTGCATAAAGAGAAAAGGACACGCACACTCTTGGGGAATTAAAGAGAAGATTCTTTCTTAATCATCTCATACATTTAAATTACTCGGATTTGCATAAATGCTGAAGTGTGAATTGTTGCTTTTTTTTTTTAAAATCCAATTCCTTTTCAGACCATTGCTAATTATTCTTGGCTAATGTGGTAAAGTTAAAGGCACAGAGAATCACTTGGCTTTCTCTCTCCCAGTGCTGACAGTAGGCTAGCAGCCCAGATCCTCTGTCTGATAGACAAGGCAGAAGTGGGCTGTGATGGCATTGTGGAGACAGTTGGCTTTCTTGCATCTTTGGCTGTTCATATACTGAAAGAATAGAAAAGCATTGCACGTAGCTCAGAAAGGATCACTTATTTAAAAAAGATTATTCATTTATTAACTATGTACAGAGTGATCTGCCTGCATGTATTTCTGCATTGCAAAAGAGGGCACCAGACCCCATTGTAGATGGTTGTGAGCCCATGTTGTTTTTGGGACTTGAACTCAGGACCTCTGGAGGAGCAGTCAGTGCTCTTAACCTCTGAGCCATTGCTGCAGCCCAAAAGGATCATGTTTTATAGAAATGGCTCATGCTTCACCCGAGTTTTGCTGGATTTTCTTATCAGTAGGACTGGTCTAGAACCATTTGAAAATTGGATTCTGCTTGGTACTTTTATATATGTCTCATTTTCTACAAACTCATTGCTTATGAAGTAATGGGAAATATAATAATGAACAAGGGATCGAGACCATCGGAGTACTCTTAGGTGATTTTGGTTCATCTTTTATATGGAATTTTCTGTGGCCACAAACAGGGAAATTCCCAGCACATTTATGGTGTGTGTGTGTGTGTGTGTGTCTCTGTGTGTGTGTCTCTGTGTGTCTCTGTGTGTGTGTCTGTGCATGTGTGTGTGTATGTGTGTGTGTATGTGTGTGTGTATGTGTGTGTGTCTCTGTGTGTCTCTGTGTGTGTGTCTGTGCATGTGTGTGTGTATGTGTGTGTGTGTGTGTGTGTGTGCGCGCGCGCGCGCGCGCGCGCATTGGAGGGTAGAATGTACTTTTCTTAATCTGCCCCTATTTCTACATTTTCTTGGACTGTGATTTTTCTCAAAGGTTCTGTGGATTCTGACCCTCCATTCTGACATGCCATTGGAGCATCCTTGTTTTCTTGGTAGAATTTGCTTGATGACAATATATTAGAATTCCTTACCTTTTTCCAAAATAGGACTCCAGTGAAGCATTAACATTGCTGAAAACAAGTATTAAAGGCATCTGCCTGCTAGAAATATACCTGTGTTTGGATGCGAACCTTGGGAAATTAAACAGCATTTAACAGATATTATTGAATGGTCACATTGTTCTTTACTGTGTAGAATACATACAGAAAGCTAAGATACAGTTGGTACCCATTAGGATCCAGAAGCTTCCTTGAAAAGGGTGGTAAGTGAAGTGATTATGCCATTGCGGTCTCCTCATTCAGAATGCTCAGCACACTGGCCAAGCTTACCAATCTAGATGTCTGTGAATCTAAAAGTGCCACAGACAGAAGTTAATTTGGACAGGAGTAGCTGCTGTAACAAATATTTTCTAAATTCTCCATCGTGTAACAGAAGCAATGCTGACATATAGCTTACAAAACCATACTGCTTGAATTTCTGGCTCTCCCAGTAATGATTCTGGCTGGGACCAAGACTCCTCACATCTTAAGATTCCATCTCTGCCTGCAAATGCTTTCCAGGATTATTGTGGTTTTTCTAATTTGAGCTATGGAAGAGTGTGGAGGATCTTCCAGAGGAAGTGTACAGTGGTACAGCCACACATCAGTTCTGCCTGCACTCTTTGGGAAAAAAATGTTCCGCAGCTTGCTTTACTGAGTTTGAGAGGACTGATCCAGCTATGAGCTCAGAAGTAAAGAAATGTGTATGGTGTATGCCAGCCAGCCTTTACCACACTCTGCTATTTTGGATTTTATCTAGGTGTGAATACCTATAAATAGTTGTTTCATAATAACCTTCCAGAAACAAATATGTTCCAGAAAAAGTACCTATTTTAAAAAGGTTTTTATTATTAGTATGTGTATTGGGATTTGAAGGTATGTGTGCATGAGTGTATGTCCTCAGAAGCCAGAGGAGGGAGAGCTATCCCCTGCAGCTGGAGTCACAGGTTACTGCGAGCTGTCTGTCATGGGTTCTGGGAAACATATTTGAGTCCTCTGTGAGAGCAGAACATGTTCTTAACCACTGAACCATCTCTGTGGCCCAACATCATTTAAAAAATTTATTTTTCTTCAGTTTCAATATTATTCAACAGAGGAATAGGACCTTATGCCTTACTTTAATATTACATAATATAGTGTGATAGTATAAAAAATTTATATCTCATCTAGGCTTGATTTCCTAAGTCAAGCTTTTTACATCCTTGTAGCTTGATGCTAGGAGGTTCCTTTGCTCTAAGTTTGGTCTTCAACTCTGGTTTCTGGCATAGGAAAGAGTTTTATAATTTCTTGAATGATAGAAGCTTGCAACACAGAGCTTCCAAATTCACTGAAATCTCTTTAATGATAGAAATATCTTTTGTTTTAATGAGGCAGGTCTCAGCATCCTCTTGGATACTGTCATAGGATCTGGATGCTCGGAGACCCCGTAATGTGATTAGGATGTTGGCTTTTCCATTCCACATCTCTTGATCTCCAGGGATAGTAGAGGGGTTGAAAGTTGAGGTGATAAGCATAGTTCAATCAGTCAAGCCTACACAATGAAACCGTAAACCCCAGAAGGACTGGGTCTAGGGAGCTTCCAGAATGTTGAACACATAGAGAGGCCTTGGGGGGAGGTTGGTTCAAAGAGAGCGTGGAAGTTTAGAACAACTATGCATCTTAATTGTATGTGTGGTGCATGCGTGCGTGCGTGCGTGCGTGCGTGCGTGGTGCGTGTGTGTGTGTGTGTGTGTGTGTGTGTGTGTGTGTGTACTAGGTGTATAAACTTGCTTTTCTCCTTATTTTGTGACACAGGGTCCATTGAAACTCTAATTTTTCTCTCTCAGATAAACTGGCTGACCAGCAAGCCACTGCGATCTGCTTATCTTCACTCTTAGCTCCTTGTTCCCAGCACTGAAACTACAGACATATACCATCCTGCTAGCTTTTGTTAATTCACAGATGTATACAACTGTGCTAGCTTTTATGCTTAAGTTGAAAATGTAAACTCGGGTCTTCATGCATGTGTGGCAAGCAGTTTACCTTATGAGATATCTCCCTCATAAGCTATGTATTTCTTCATCTGACTATTTGTCTAGTGTCTTTAAAAATACGTTTTATTGTTTCTATGTGAATTGAATTTCATGCATCCAATTCTACTTATCTCCTCCTCTACCTTTGCAACCTAACTTCCAACAGAGGGAAATGAATCTCATTGTGGAAACTGGAGTGTGTCACAGTGTCCCACAGGATATCCTTTTGTCCACACTTTATGCCTACAAATGTTCACTGCAATGAGTCATTGGTCTTGTATGTGGCCTCTGGCTTCAAATTCTGCCAATGCTGGAATCTCACTGTAGTTTTGGATCTGTAGGACTAGCCCCTTCATGCACCCCATAGATTCATCTATGGTATAGATGTTGGGGTGGGTCAATTGAAAGCTCTGGATCTGGGCTGTAGTGGAGTTAGTCTGACACCAGGATGTCCAACTCTCATGTCCTTAGGGTCATCTCACCAGCAACCTCCAAAATGAGGATCAGTTCTAATCTGCCCATGCTATGTACAGTGTCTGCTCTCCCAAGTTGCAGCCAGTGGCAGACATTGCCAGTTCTCCCACTCTCTTGACTCCTGGCTCCCCTATCTGGCATAGGTGGTGAAGTACAAGGGAAGAGGGGAAGATGTCTTTCCTTCATTCACACCATTGCACAGAAGACAAGAGGCAGAGCTGACTCCCGTTGCTCATGCCCTCAGAGCTGGCTTATCTGCAAACCTCATGTCTAGGGCCTGCTCTCTCAAGTGCTAAAGCAGGAGATGGGCAGAGGCAGCTCTCCTGTTCTCATGTTTCCAGGGCGACCTCTCACACCTTCCATAGGTGGCAAGGCATGAGGGTCGGGATGTCATCTTTCCCTTGCCTATACTGCTATGCAGCCAATGAGTAGTAGAGTCTTCCACACTCTCACCCACAGGACCAGCTCAATTACATCCCAGCCATCAGTCAGCTTAACTGTGGCACCTAGTTGCAACATAGACCAAGATCTACCATAGTCTGAGGAGGCATTGCATCAGGCTGTTCTTCACTATCAGGTCTCCAGTTCTACATCTCTTCTTTGTGCCCATATCCTTCTGTTTCTCTTTTTCCTCCATTTCTCCACCACTTGCTAGTCTTAGTACTACCCGTGGTCTCTGAGTATCTAGGGTCTTCTAAAGAAAGGTCTCTGTGTGTGCCCAGTTCTTGTAATATGGCATTGGTCAGGGGTCATCTCAGGCATGGTCTTCCCATCCCAGCCCTGTATTGTGCTGGACTGATGGTGGTCTCTGACTCACTTTTTTCAGGGAGTGTTAGGCTACTAATCATTCAGATGTTTGTTTGTCAGAACACTAAACGTAGACATAGCCTCTCTCTTCTCTGCTACCTATGACACACATGTGACACAGCAACCACCTTTGCAATCCCTTTAGGGGCAGTGTACAGTGTTTTTCGTTTATTTGTTTTGTTTTTCTTTTTTTAAATAAATAGACAAATGTGGGGAGTGGGTGTGGCGGCAGTCCCAAGATGGCGTCCGGGACTGCAGCTAAGTCTCATGACTAGCACCTGACTTCCTCACACACCTGAAACTAGCCACGTCCATTGTGAGAGCTGCGCAAGCGCACCATGATGCAAGATCAGGCCATGTGACGTGGACCTATGAACTGAGATTATGCGGTCTGGACTGAGGAGGCGGAGTTGAGGGAGGATATAAGGGATTGTGCTCGGGCGCTGGGGGGAGAAGGAAGGGAAGAAAAGAAAAGAGAGGTTGCTGTTTGCATGCAGAAAGAAAGGCTCCTGAATAAGCTGCTCTGAGAATAAACTGTCGTAGTGTTGCTCCTTTCTGCGGGACGGAGATGGAGATGACAGACAAAAATAAAGTATCCCTGATTTACGTGAGATCCTCTAGCAAAACAATTGAACTCTATAACTGGGTCCTGGTGTTCATGATTCATAATCCGTGTACCAGAGTGTAGGTTAGTTCTGAGGCTTGTGACAAGAATTTGAGGTAGGGACAGTCATACCAATGGAGCCCTTAACCTAGGGGTTCTGATAATACTACCCAGTATCTAGTAGCACAAATAGCATAGCCAATCAGCACCTATAATAAAATTCCCTGTTTAGCACATGCAAAAGGATACACAAATATTTAAGTGAGCAGAGATGTGAACTTTGTATGGATTGCAAAAGTAGTAGGGAAACCAAGGTCATTACTCTTCTATGTCCACAAACCAAGCTTCTGATCCTCTTTCAGACGGAGGACTAGGAGTTGAGTTTTCGTATCTCTTCTAAGGACGAATACAGAAGCAGTGTGTAACTCCATGTTCCCCATCTCTCAGGAGTGGAGCATATTCCTTTGCAGAATGGGATATATTCTCATGTTGTATGATAATCTAAACTATTTAAAAAGAACTAAAGAGAACTAAAAAGAAAACCATAACAGGGATCTTCATCCAAAAATATATCACAGCTGCCACACACTTGCTACATAATGGTTGACTACAGTTATCTAAAACCTTCTGTGATCAAAGTGGAGTAGTAAGAGACTTGCTTCTGGTCCAGCCCCTGATAACTTCTAACAGTAGGTATGCTGAAGACTCTGGCCTTTAAAAGAAGTTCATTTATTAGATTTTGATTCTAGTTTGTGGAAGAAATCCCCTTGTCCTATATTCTGCAAAGTTGTTGGCTCCATTGGATATATCATATATCCTTGTTTATATCATGGTCACAGCAGAGGTGGGAAGTAAGTTCATGCTCTCGTCAGCTGAAGATGAAAATCAAGGCTTACAGTCCACTACACCTCAGTTTTCTGACTGGCAGATCTCTGATCAATATTGAGGATAAAGGAACAATGACCATGACATGTATAAAACTCATGATGGGTGTTAGCTAAATAAAATGTATTCTGCGATTTTCAAAGCTTTGGTTTGCTGGATATAGAAGAGTAATGACCTTGATGAAAGCTGTGACAAGTGGCTGTATTAATTTTTCACAGCATTACCTTTCAGGAGCAGGACTGTCCTTGAGCAAACAGCTAACTAATCTTTCTGTGGTCTCAACACTGTTTAACAAGGAACAGGAAAGCAGGTTTGATCTCAGTAATGCCTGGAAAAGTCCACTCTTTCTATTTTTGAAAACAAGGAAGGAAAAAAGAAAGCAAACTGTGTTTGGAGAATGTAGGAATCAAATAGATAAGGCACCTACTAAGTTCCTAAGATAAATGTGTTACCAAAGAAGCTGGGTCAGGGTTTCAAAATCCTGATTTCTTCCTTACTGCATGTGTTATCTGAATACAGTAAAAAAATGGCATCAGTAATTAGTGTGGTGATCCCCAACCATGAAATTACTTGTTACTTCATAACTGTAATTTTGCTACTGTTATAAGTCATACTATTACTATCAGATATACAGGATATCTGATATGTGACCATCCAAAGGGGGTGTGATTCACAGGTTAAGAACTATTGCTTTAGGTGTTCAGGAACATTTTTCAGGAGTGTGGGCCTGGTAGCAAGATACCATATCTTGCTCATCAAAGCTGCTTCAAGGCTCTTATTTCACTGTGTCTGCCCACCCAGATTTGCTTGATCTAAACTAGGCACTTGCTATATACTGCTTGCCTTAGAATCAGTCACTCAGGCCTTAAAGTCTTCCTAGAGGCCTTTGAAATGCCAAAAATTAAACAAATTCATATTTATTTGGTCCGTGTATATTCCTAGTTGTGTTTGTGGAAGAAATTCAATACACCTTGCCTCTCTTGTCAATTTGATGTGACACTTTTTAGTACATGTGGGGTACCTATAGTCTTACATGGAAAACAAAATGTTTTCAGTTTGATTTATTTAGAACTGATTTTCTGGTGTTTTAATTCTTTAAGGATGTCCCTCACTGGATTACATAGTTCCTTTCAGTTTTTTTCAAACCACCTGATTCTTTATTTGGCTAGTCCCCTTATTGTCATACTTTTCAGAAAGAAGAATGCAAAAGTAACCCCCATTCTATCTTTGTGCAGCCTTTTCCCCAAGACTGTCAGGCTCGGTGGACATGTGATTTTTACTGTTTCCCATTTTGTAACATAAGCCTACGTCTTTTCCACCTCCAGAGTTAGTTGTTTTGTTTTTTGACTGCTGGATCACTAAGACCATTTCTGATATCTGTCTTTGTACTAGAGTCATGTCAACAGTTACACACAAAAATTGCAAAATACCCATGGATAGATCGCACACATTGCAGAACACTTGTGTAGACTCTGAAGCAGGTGGGCAGGAAGCTCTTTCTTTCATAAGATGAAGACCTCTAGTGGCTCCACCTCTTCTGTTGTTCCCTTCAAGACGAATGTGATTGTTTGACTCAAGTTGGAGAATGAAGAAAGAGAGTATGCACACGGGAAGCATTTAATGTGGTAGGCTAAGATGTCACACATTATTTTCACTCACATTTGGCAGGACCCACCTTAGTCACACAGTCAAAATACTGCAAAGAAGCTTGCCAAATGCAGAAAGTCTGCAATCCTCTGATGGAAAGAAGGTGAGTCTGACGAAGAGCTCATCTGTCTCTGCTACAGCTATGTGTGTTTAAGCAGAGAAAGCACTAGGCAGTCGCTGAAAGTATCAGAAACAGGGGCGGAATAGCTCAGCCTGTGATGTGGTTGAGGTAATAGTTGTTGAAAGGCATCGGTTACAGAATGGACTAGGAGCATTCCCCTATGTGTGAGAAAAATAGCTCAACGTGAAGACAGGAACTGTAGAAAGAGAAGAAGATGTCCAATCGAAAAAAAAAGACCATACCATGTTTGTGGGGTAGTGAAGGGATTTCTAAGCTATTAATAGATTCTAGGGATGAAAAGTGCTGAAGATGATTAGGGAAGCTGAGTTAAAATAGAAGAAAATCCATTGAGGCTAGGACTTATTCAGTGGTATTTGAATAGTATTGGCCAATTAAATTATTCTCTACTTATAAGTTTTTGCCTTAAGCCTGCTACCTCTATTTTAGTAGCCGATGTTTTTATTTAGATAGAAGGAAATTCTAAGTGAGAAAGAGATACACAGACTCTGAAAAAGAGCCAAATTATGAGTGGACTTTTCCCCATTAACTGTGTTCATTCAATGCTCATGTGTGATTTCAGGGTTTCTAGTGGTGTGTGCATATGATTACTGATTACTCAAATTAACACTGCAGAGGTAATACCATGTGAAAGCTAGTTAAAGCATAATATTCATCTTGAGATAATTAGAAATCCAAGATAAGTCACCCAAAACTATGGACATAGTAAAAACAAGCAGCTGGAGGAGGATGTCCCCCCCCATCTCTTTAGAGAAAGGTTATCTCTGTGAAGCTGAAGCTTGTCTTTTCAGCTGATGGGCCAGCAAGACATGCCCACCTGTTTATTCCTTAGAAGGCTATCCTGCCTGTGAGTTCCATGAGGCTTCTAGGGGTTTGAATTTAGGTTCCTGTGCTTGCAGAGCAAGCAGGCTTACCCATTGGGTGGTATCTACATTCATGCTCTATTTTTTTAAGACAGAATTTCTAGCTGGAACCGAGGCTGACCTCGAATTCATGCCAACCTTCTCTCCCTAGTTTCCCAAGATCTAGGATTATAGGGAAAAGCCATCATACTTGACTAGCAAATATAGATGCTTTGGCTCTATTCTAGATGAAGACAAAAGTGGCCTAACCACAACCAAACAACCTTTTCAAACCTTAAAAAGTGTTTCTTTTTTTTATTTCTTCTCTTTCTTTCCGTTTTGGAGACAAAGTCGATACAACTCAGGCTGTCCTTGAACTTGCTGTGTGGCCAAGGGTGTCCTTATCCTTATTGACTGATCTTCCTGTTTTGTCTTTTTTTCTTTGTTAGGGTTACAGTTGCTGTGATGAAACCCCCATGAACAAGAGCAACTCAAGAAGGAAAGAGTTTGTTTCATTCACAGTTCCATATAAAGGTTCATCATCCAAAGCAGTGAGAGTAGGAACTCAAGCAGGGCAGGAACCTGGAGGCAGGAGCTGATGCAGAGGTCTTGGAGGGGTGCTGCTTACTGGATTGCTCCCCTAGATTGTTCAGTCCACTTTCCTATGGAACTCAGCTTTCTTATGGAATTCAGGACTACCCACAATGGGCTGGGTACTTCACCATTAATCACAATTAAAAATTTTCCCTATTGGCTTGCCTACAGCCCCATGTTATGGAAACATTTTCTTAATTGAGTTTCACTCCTTTCAGATAACGTTAGCCTGTGACATAAAACTATTCAGCACATACCTTCATAATCTCCTGAGAGCTCAGATTATAAGCAGGCAACATGCCCAGGTTCTGGGACATTGAGGGTTGAATCCAGGGATATGCATGTAAAACAAGCAGTCTTCCACCATTTGCTTTATCTGCCAAAGATTTCTTTTATTTTTGGCTTTTGCAAAAGTGCAAAGACCACAGGTAAGACCTTAGAACTATTATCATGGCTAGTGATAGTAAATTCTAACTTATCATAGATGCCCCTTGTAACACTGTGATGTCTATTCGAAAGAGTGGATGAAAATTAACTAATAAAACTTAAGCAAAGCATCTGTGGACACAACTTACGGATGAGTAAGAGTTCAGATATATAATATATTTGAGGTTCAAATAAATAAATTTAACACCTAGAGTGCATAAATATATATACCAACACATATATGTCTATATTATATAATTTATACTAATTTGAATGAATAATTGTCCCCAATCTTTTAATATAACTGATGTTTTGTTAGTGTACATTAACATTAAAATGTTTTACATGAAATTCATTATTGGATTATTATTCCTTAGATACTCCATGTATAACTATGTTTATATGTGTATGTAAATGTATGCATATATGTATGTGTTTATATGTAAATGTAAATGTATATGTAAATGTGTATGTGTATATTATGTATATGTGTATGTCTATATGTCTACATATATAATACTCTAGATTATGTATGCTTTCAACTTTAATAGATTTTTTTTTATCTTTACCTGGCCACTCCACATGGATTAATCACGTAAGTCTTTTCATTTCATACATACATGCAGTTAGCATAGAGTTGAGGGCCTTATTTCTTTGTTACATTTACCCTAACCTTTGATAAAGTCATTATCTTAAAACCTCTTAGGTTTAACATCATGTTCTTTAAGGCTGTGGGATGTTTAACCTTTGTATCATTGGCTAGGGCTGACATAACAAAGAACTACAAACTGGATAGGTTAATATCATTAGGCATTCATTTCTCATCACTCTGGAACCCGAAAGTCCGAGATCAAGACATTATCAGGATTGGTTAATTCAGTGGCTTCTCCTTTTGGTTTGTAAATAGCCATCATTTCCCTGTGTCTCTCTGGCCTTTCCTGAGTGTCTGTGTTAATTCCTCTTTTTAGAATGTCATGGTGGATCGTGGCCAACACTGAGGATGTTGCTTTAACTTAATTTCCTATTCAAAGGTCCTGTCTCCACATGCATTTGTATTCTGAGGTGCTCGGTGTTAAAACTTCAACATGTGGATTTTCGGTCACAATTCAAACCATGAAAACCTTTCCAGTATCAGCTGCAATTTGTTACTTGCATATTACAAAACAAACAAACAACAAAACCCAACCCAACCCAAAACTCTTGATATTTTGTTACAATTATTTTTACTAAAAATGTGCATAAAACATTTTCTGGTTAGATGTAAGTTTATACCATATCAATTGACTCATACATTTCTGGCTCCTTTCACTTTTGAAAATCTGAAATTTCTCTATCTGTGAATTTCTTTCCACCTAAACCTCTCTCAGAGTTGACAAACTGTTTTTCTGCTGTTAATTTATGATAATGTAAATTTGGAAAATTACATTTGAAAAAGATGATCACAGCAATTAACCTTTTGTGATTTTTAATAAAGTATATTAATCATCATTCATACATTATCACAGGAAGGTATTTAATAACCTATTTATTTTCTTATATAGTTGGATAAATGTTTATTTATAGCAATTTGTCACATATTTTAATTTGCTAAAATTTAGCTGACATGATTTATCACGATTGCAAATTTAAAGGGAAAAATAATGAGAAAGCATTTATAAAACATTTAATGCTAATTTGAAAGAATTTGTCTCAGTCTTTCATGACTCGAAAAGCATTTTAGATCTCAGCCTCGATGGTACAGTTATGAATAACAGTTATGTTTTTATTTTTAATAAGAAGTATCAACTACTGTTTCCTGAATTTTTAAGCATGTTGGACATACATCATTTCCTATTTAAAAGACGAAGACGATTTGCATATTTTTCCACCTTACCCATGAGAAATCAAAAGCTCATTAAAAACTTCAAGAGGCAAAGTTATGTAATCATGAAGGCAAAAGTGACAGACAGGGACCCCAGGAGGTCATTGTCTTCTGAGTTGGTCACCTTAACTGGTATGCTGACACGGAACTATGCCATCACAACTTGCCAAGTAGAAAAAGAGCGATTCTCAGACACTCTTGTAAGCTGTGGGATGCCACAGAGGGTTGTGGGATTGGTGTGTGCAGTGTGTGCACAGTCCTCAGAGTTATCAGCTATGGCAGAGACATGTGACCAATGAAGTTTCGGGTGACCTTATACATTCACTTAAGGTTTTGAGGACACAAGCCACATCTGGGGTCCCCAGCGATTCCCTGTTGTGTAACTTGAAATGCGTTCAGATGGAAAAGGTTGGAAACACGCATAAAGTCTCAGTTTTCCTGTTGTTGGGAATAAAGGTAAATGTATCATCCGGGAACCCAACCCGGGCTGGTTACATTGCACCTGCCTTTCAGAGGCACGGAGCAACAAATGCCTGTGCTCTGCCCTTTATGTTTTTATGAAGTCTGGGACCAAAGCCTGCGGAGCCGCGCTACCCACATGCAAGGCCCACTTCACTGAACCTAATTGAAAGCCCCTCAGTGATACACAGAGGTTTCCCTAATTTAGATAATTTCTTACATGTGTCCCAGAGCCTTGTCGCATGGGCAATGCTAGGTGCTGTCAAGTTGGTAATCCATATTAACCATCACATTTAGTAAGCAAACACTTCTCAGTCTGCCTTCCTTTCTTCCTTTTGGGAAATGGAGTTTTATTTAGCCTAGATTTTGCTATGTTAATAAGTCTGCCCTTGACCTCCTGATCCTCATGTCTCCACCCCTCTGGCTGAATGGCAGAATTATGTGTATGTGCTACACCTGGCCTACTATCTTAACTTTGTGTCATGGGATTTGAAAGCCTCATAGACACATGATACAAACACCTTCATCTGAAAAATACCGAGAGAAGGGAATATGATGTTTCCATTTGTATCCAGACAAAATTTATCATGGAGTGACTGCCGTGAATAATTCTATCTATAGCTTGAATGAAGAGAACTGTTAATTTTTATGTATTCTCCAATATTACCATGATATTTTATCTAACATCGATGTTGAGGAACAATATAGAAAAATCTTATTGAGTATTTTTGCATTGATATTTATAAGGAAAATTGGTCTCTCTTTGTTGGATCTTTGTGTGGTTTAGGTATAAGTGTAATTATTGCTTCATAAAACAAATTGAGTGGCATTCCTTATGTTTCTATTCTGTGGAATAGTTCAAAGAGTATTGGTATTAGGTCTTTTTTGAAGGTCTGATAGAATTCTGCACTAAAATCATCTAGTACTGTTTTTTACTTTTTTTTCTTTTTTCTTTTTCTTTTTCGGTTGGGAGACTTTTAATGACGGCTTCTGTTTCTTTAGGGGTTATGGGACTGTTTAGATGGCTTATCTGATCCTGATTTGACTTTAGTACCTGGTATCTGTCTAGAAAATTGCCTATTTTATCCAGATTTTCCAGTTTGAATATAGGTTTTTATAGTAGGATCTGATGATTATTTGGATTTCCTCAGATTCTGTTGTTATGTCTCCCTTTTCATTTCTGATTTTGTTAATTTGGATACTATATGTGAGCCCTCTGGTTAGTGTGGCTAAGGGTTTATCTATCTGGTTGATTTTTTCAAAGAACCAGCTCCTGGTTTTGTTGATTCTTTGTATAGTTCTCTTTGTTTCTACTTGGTTGATTTCAGTCCTGAGTTTGATTTTTTCCTGTTGTCTATTCCTCTTGGTTATATTTGCTTCTTTTTGTTCTAGAACTTTTAGATGTGCTGTTAAGCTGCTAGTGTATGTTCTCTCCAGTTTCTTTTTGGAGGTACTCATAGCTATGAGTTTTCCTCTTAGCACTGCTGTCATTGTGTCCCATAAGTTTGGAAATGTTGTGCCTTCATTTTCATTAAATTCTAAAAAGTATTTAATTTCTTTCTTTATTTCTTCTCTGACCAAGTTATCATTGAGTAGAGTGTTGTTCAGCATATATATATATACACTGTTTTTGTTGTTATTGAAGACTAGCCTTAGCCTGTGGTTATCTAATAGGATGCATGGGATTATTTCAATCTTGTATCTGTTGAGGTCTGTTTTGTGACTGATTATATGGTTAATTTTGGAGAAGTTATCATGAGTTGCTGAGAAGAAGGTATATTCTTTTGTTTCAGGGTGAAATGTTCTTTAGATATCTGTTAAATCCATTGGCTTCAAACATCTATTAGTTTCACTGTGTCTCTGCTTAGTTTCTGCTTATCAACCAACCAGACACCCCAGAGCTCCCAGGGACTAAACCAACAACCAAAGAGGTCACATGGAGGGACCCATGGCTCCAGGTGCATACATGGTAGAGGGTGGCCTCATCTGGCATTAGTGGGAGGAGAGGCTCTTGGTCCTGTGAAGGCTGGATGTTCCAGTAGAGGGAAATGCCTGGGCAGTGAGGTGAGAGTAGGTGGATGGGTGCTGGAACACCTTCATAGGAGCACAGGGAGGGGAAAATTGGATAGGGCGTTTGTTGTGGTGGGAAACTGGGAAAGGGGATAACATTAGAAATGTAAATAAGTAAAATATCTAATTTTAAAAAAGAAAAGAAAGGAACAGACTCTTAAAAAATATAGAAAAATCATGCACAAGGTCAGCCTCTTGTCCTAGTATTCCTTCTCTTTTACTCTGTGGCAAGGAGAACAGAATGTAGTCTGAAAGATGAAGTTATCAAAAATGAGCAAGATCACTTGATGAGGGAACTCAGATGCAAGTAACACCTGAGGTTGCTGTTAGGGGACCAGAAAGGAGGGTTGGCTGTCAGCAGATGGGTTACCCTTGGGAATAGCACTGGCTACATCATCACATGAATGTCTTGCTCTGACTAAGTTTCTGTTAGGGATGATACACATCTGTTTTCATACACCCTAAAACATCTAATATTTATATGTTATTTCTTTATTTATAATACAAAATACTCTTCATATTCAAATAGAGGTAACTTTGGAGTCTGTGATCAAAAGAAATTGTCTTGTCGTGTTGGTTTTCTTTTGTCTTTCTGATCACGGTTTCCCCTTTCCTCCTTGATTTTCCCCACCTTCGCAGCCACTTAACCCCATATCTTCTTCCTCTTTCTCATTAGAAGACAATAGTCAGTTGGCTATGACCATGTCCTGGCACTGGCAGCTTTGTCTGCTAACAAAAGATGGGCAGTTGGGACTCCGTCTCCCTCCCTATTTTGATAGTTCATTAGGATCACTGTCATATATTTCAGAGGTATTTCCTTGCACTAGGTTTTAATACCACCCCTCAAATTCCCCTCAATTATAGATGTCTCTCCTCATATTCCCTCCTCCAACCCCGTCTTCCTCAACCTCCCACAGGAAACTACTGTTTCTGTCTCCCTTACCCTATTCCGTTTACCCTTCTCAAGGAGATCCTTGTGTCCTCACACCCTAGTCTCTTTGTGTATACATATCCTCTCTGGGTCTATGGATTATAGTTTGGTTATTATTTACTTAATGTCTAATATCATATATAAGTAAATGCATATCATATTTATCTGTCTAGATCTAGGTTACCTCACTCAGGATGATTTTTTTTCTAGTTCCATCCATTTTTCCTGAAAATTCCATGATGTTATTCTTTTTAACAGTTGACTTATATCCCATTGTGTAAATGTACCACGTTTTCTTTGTCAATTCTTCTATTGCGAGGCTTCTAGATTGTTTCCAGTTTCTGATTATGATGAATAGAGCATCAATGAACATGGTTGAGCAAATGTCTATTTTAGACAACAGACATAGAACTCATTGGATATGGAGAGGTTGAACTGGTGCAGATATAGAACCTTAATACTTATGTCCTAGTATCTTTGGTATAGGAAGGCACTCTGCAGGCTACCAATAGAGAAATGTAAACACCAACTCAGACACTAACTCTTTATCTACAATTTGGCCCACCTGCAAAATATGCTAGGACAATGGTGGCACAAAGCTTGTGGTAGTAACCAACCAATGTCTGATTTGATTTAAAGCTTACTCTGTGACATGGAATCCATAACAGACACTGCTTGGATGATTACAAACCAGAGTAGATAGCCCAGACATCTGGGATAAAACCAAATACTACTGATCAAAAAAATGATGGTAAAATGACTCCTATAATTTCTTCTATACTCATAGATCAGTGCCTTATTCAACTATCAGTGAAGCTCCCTCCTACAGAAGATGGGAATAAATACAAAGACTCACAGCCAGAGATTATACAGACACACACACACACACACACACACACACACACACACACACACAGAAAGAGAGAGAGAGAAGAGAGAGAGAGAGAGAGAGAGAGAGAGAGAGAGAGAGAGAGAGAGAAGAGGGGAGAGGGACGGAGAGGAGAGTTTGGATATTTCCATCAAATCTCTCCCCTCAAGAACCCCACTGAAGAGGAGGTAGAAGTAGAGAGAGTGTAGAAGCCAGATGGGATGGAAGACACCAGGGAAACAAGATGTTCCAAATCAACTGATTAAAGTTCATATGAACTCAGACACTGACATAGCAAGAACAGGGCCTTCCTGGGTGTGCACCAGGTCCTCTGTTATATATTATAGGCTTCAGTTTGGTATATTTATGGGACTCCCAAGTGAGTTAGTGTGTGAGTTTTTTGTTGTGCTTTCTTTTAGACTCCTTTTCTTCTGTTGATTTGCGTTATCCAACTTAAATGATTTTTGTTTATGTTACTATATTTTATTTAGTTAAGTTTCGTTGTTATCTCATAGAAACCTATTATTTTCTAATGACAGAAAGGGAGTGGATTTGGATGAGAGAAGTGGGAAGGAACTGGGAGCAGTAGTGGGAGGGGAAACTGTAGTAAGGAAATATATGAGAAAATAATCTATTTTCAATAAAGAGGGACAAAACTACTATTCATATAATAAAAAGTAAAATAAACAGACACACAGATATGCACACACACAGTTCTCCCAAAATCCATAAAATTACAAAATGAGAAATTATAATACACAAGCAAAGACCAGTAAGAACTGTGTCATCAGAACACAGTGCATTAACATTTATTTTCAATAGTAAAGATTTTATTATTCTGGTTTTCTTTTTCAAATTTAGAACTTTGTCTTTAATAATTCCTCTTATTTACTAATAATTTTAAAGTGTCAAAATGTCATCTCTGTTTTTTAATCTTATTGTACCTTGATATCATCTGTAAATTATTTTCTTAGCTCAGTATTTTGTTTAACCAATATAAAGGTTAGTATTTTCTATCATAAGAAAGGATGAGCTTTCTTTATACTTATTGTGTTCCTGCAAAATATCTCCCCCAAAACTTTTATGCAAAAATTATCTCTTTTTTGGTGGATTATCTTCAGGTATGGTTGATATGAGGATCTTCAATCCTTGGCATCACAGTGTAAGTGAGTGCTATCTTTTCTTAGAACTGTTTTATTTATTAAGCATTATAGGAAGCAAGAAGTGTCAAAAGGTAACTAAGACTTGTTTATTCACACGAGTGTACATATATATGCATATATATGCAATATAAAAGAAAGTAGTAAAGAAATTGTTCTTACATATCTATAGATGTATATATGCAAATTAAACAGCTACCATGAACTTTCACAGTTTTCCATTAAATGATTACCAAATTCAGTATAAGTACTATTTGGACTTATAAGCAAATAACTTATATTGTTATAAAAATCACTTGCTGGCCTAGTGCCATCTGGGCCCCCTGTGCACAGGGTCCTGAGCAAATGTGGGACAGGTCCTTCTGGTTGCTGCCCTCAAGGAGAGCTGAAACCCAGATCTGAGAAGCGACTTCAGGCCTCAGACCAGAGGTAAGACCAATTTTTCTGATCCAAGTGACTTGCCTGGTGGACTCAGGACTCACAAAGACAAAATTCCTCTGGGTCCAGGCACTTCCAGTTTCTAGCTGGGGCCTGAACCTTGCTGATCCCGATCCACAGTTCCCAGCTCCCAATCCCCGTGGTGGGAGAGAGAGCTCACCGCCCAGACAGGTGGGCATTCCTGAGACTGCAGGGCAGGAGAGACTGCCAGTACTGCCCACCCCTACCCACATCCCTGGCCCAAGAGGAAACTGTATGGGGCCTTTGGGAACAGGAAGATAAGGGCACTCAACGCTGTGGTCCAGACACTGCCGGGATCTGAAGGTACCCGGTCAAACAGTTACTGCACCCAAATCCAATGGGAGGGAGAGCTAGACCTTCAGAGGGGCAGACACACCTGGGAAGCCAGAGGAGACTACACTCTGCAAATATTTCTGACTCTAGAGGAAAACAGCTAGCTCCATCTGGGTCCCCTGTGCACAGGGTCCCGATCAAAGGCAGGGCAGACACTTCTGGTTGCTGCCCTCATGGAGATCTGATACCCCAGCTCTGAGAAGCTACTCCAGGCCCAAGACCACAGGTAAGACCAACTTTTCTGCTCCAAGTGACCTGTCTGGTGGACTCAGGACACACATCCAAAGGAATACCTGAAGACCAGTAGACAGGAACGACTATACGTCTGAAAGTAGAACACTCTGTGCCCATAACTGGCTGAAAGAGAACAAGAAAACATGTCTACAGCACTCCTGACACAGGCCTATAGGACTATCTAACCGCATTAGCAGAACAAGGTAAAACAAGAGACAACATGATGGCATGGGGCAAGTGCAGGAACCCAAGCAACAGAAACCAAGACTACATGGCATCACTGGAGACCAATTCTCCCATCAAAACCAACACTGAATATCTAAACACACCAGAAAAGCAAGATCTAGATTTAAAATCACATTTGACCATGATGCTGGAGGACTTCAAGAAAGACATCAAGAACTCCCTTAGAGAAATGCAGGAAAACTCAAATAAACAAGCAGAAACCTAAAGAGAGGAAATAGAAAAATCCCTGAAAGAATAACAGGAAAACACAATCAAACAGGTGAAGGAATTAAAAATGGAAATAGAAGCAATGAAGAAAGCACAAAGGGAGACAACCCTGGATATAGAAAATCAAAGGAAGAGACAAGGAGCTGTAGATACAAGCGTCACCAACACAATGCAAGAGATAAAAGAGGGAATCTCAGGAGCAGAAGATTCCATAGAAATCATTGAAACAACTGTCAAAGATAATGTAAAATGGAAAAAGCTACTGGCCCAAAATATACAGGAAATCCAGGACACGATGAGAAGATCAAACCTAAGAATAATAGGTATGGAAGAGAGTGAAGACTCCCAACTCAAAGGACCAGTAAATATCTTCAACAAAATCATAGAAGAAAACTTCCCTAACTTAAAGAAAGAGATGCCTATAAACATACAAGAAGCCTACAGAACTCCAAATAGATTGGACCAGAAAAGAAACTCCTCCCGTTATATAATAGTCATAACACCAAATGCACAAAACAAAGAAAGAATATTAATTAAAAGCAGTAAGGGAAAAAGATCAAGTAACATATAAAGGCAGACCTATCAGAATCACACCAGACTTTTCACCAGAGACTATGAAAGCCAGAAGATCCTGGACAGATGTCATACAGACCCTAAGAGAAAACAAATGCCAGCCCAAGTTACTGTATCCTGCAAAACTCTCAATTAACATAGATGGAGAAACCAATATATTCCATGACTAAACCAAATTTACACAATATCTTTCTACAAATCCAGCCCTATAAAGGATAATAAATGGTAAAGCGCAACACAAGGAGGCAAGCTACCCCTAGACAAAGCAAGAAATTAATTGTTTTGCAAAAAAACAAAGAGAAGACAAGTACAAACATAAACTCATATCCAAAACCGAATATAACAGGAAGCAACAATCACTATTCCTTAGTATCTCTCAACATCAATGTACTCAATTCCCCCAATAAAACTACACAGATTAACAAACTGGATATGCAATGAGGACCCAAAATTTTGCTGCCTACAGGAAACACACCTCAGAGACAAAGACAGACACTACCTCAGAATGAAAGGCTGGAAAAAAACTTTCAAAGCAAACAGTCTCAAGAAGCAAACTGGAGTAGCCATTCTAATATCGAATAAAATCGATTTTCAACCAAAAGTCATCCAAAAAGATAAGGAAGGGCACTTCATATTCATCAAAGGAAAAGTCCACCAAGATGATCCTAAATATCTATGCTCCAAATACAAGAGCACCTACATACATAAAAGAAACCTTACTAAAGCTCAAAGCACACATTGTACCTTACACAACAATAGTAGGAAATTTCAACACTCCACTCTCATCAATGGACAGATCATGGAAACAAAGACATAGACAGACTAAGAGAAGTCATGAACCAAATGGACTTAATAGATATTTATAGAACATTATATCCTAAAGCAAAAGGATATACCTTTTTCTCACCACCTCATGGTACTTTCTCCAAAATTGAACATATAATTGATCATAAAACAGGCCTAAATAGATACAGAAAGATAGAAATAATCCCATGCATCCTATCAGACCACCACGGGCTAAAACTGGTCTTCAACAGCAATAAGGGAAGAACACCCCCATATACATGGAAATTGAACAATGCTCTACTCAATGATAAACTGGTCAAGGAAGAAATAAAGAAAGAAATTAAAGACTTCTTAGAATTTAATGAAAATGAAGGTACAACACACCCAAACTTATGGGACACAATGAAAGCTGTGCTAAGAGGAAAACTCATAGCTCTGAGTGCCTGCAGAAAGAAACAGGAGAAAGCATGTATCAGCAGCTTGACAGTACACGTAAAAACTCTAGAACAAAAAGAAGCAAACACATTGAGGAGGAGTAGAAGGCAAGAAATAATCAAACTCAGAGCTGTAATCAACAAAGTTAACAAAAAGGACTATACAAAGAATCAACAGAACCAAAAGCTGGTTCTTTGAGAAAATCAAGATAGATAAACCCTTAGCCAGACTAATGAGAGGACACAGAGAGTGTGTCCAAATTAACAAAATCAGAAATGAAAAGAGAGACATAACTACAGTATCAGAGGTAGTTTAAAAAATCATCAGATTCTACTACAAGAGCCTATATTCAACAAAACTTGAAAATCTGGAGGAAATGGACGTTTCTTAGACAGATACCAGGTACTGAAGTTAAATCAGGAAGAAATATACCATTTAAACACCCCCATAACTCCTAAAGAAATAGAAGCAGTCATTAAAAGTTTCCCAACCAAAAAGAGCCCAGATCCAGATATGTTCAGTGCAGAATTCTATCAGACGTTCATTGAAGACCTCATACCAATACTATCGAAACTATTCCACAAAATTGAAACAGATGGAGAGCTACCGAATTCCTTCTATGAAGCCACAATCACTCTTATACCTAAACCACACAAGGACCCAAAAAAGAAAGAGAACTTCAGACCAATTTCCCTTATGAATATCGACACAAAAATACTCACTAAAATTCTTGCAAACCGCATCCAAGAGCATATCAAAACAATCATCCACCATGATCAAGTAGGCTTCATTTTAGGGATGCAGTGATGGTTTAATATATGGAAAACCATCAATGTAATCCATTATATAAACAAACTGAAAGATAAAAAACACATGATCATTTCATTAGATGCTGAGAAAGCATTTGACCAAATTCAACACCCCTTCATTATAAATGTTCTGGAAAGTACAGGAATTCAAGGTCCATATCTAAACATAGTAAAAGCCATATACAGCAAACCAGTAGCTAATATTAAACTAGATGGAGAGAAACTTGAAGCAATCCCACTAAAATCAGGGACTAGGCAAGGCTGCCCACTCTTTCCCTACTTATTCAGTATAGTTCTTGAAGTCCTAGCCAGAGCAATCGGACAACAAATGGAGATCAAAGGGACACAAATTGGAAAAGAAGAAGTCAAAATATCACTATTTGCAGATGACATGATAGTATATTTAAGTGATCCCAAAAGTTCCACCAGAGAACTACTAAACCTGATAAACACCTTCAGCAAAGTGGCTGAGTATAAAATTAACTCAAATAAATCAGTAGTTTTCCTCTATAGAAAAGAGAAACAAGTTGAGAGAGAAATTAGGGAAATGTCAGCGTTTATAATAGTCCCAAATAATATAAAATACATCATTGTGACTTTAACCAAGCAAGTAAAAGATCTGTATGATAAGAACTTCAAGCCTCTGAAGAAAGAAATTGAAAAAGACCTCAGAAGATGGATAGATCTCCCATGCTCATGGATTGGCAGGATTAATATAGTAAAAATGGCCACTTTACTAAAAGCAATCTATAGATTCAATGCAATCCCCAACAAAATACCAATCCAATTCTTTAGAGAGTTAGACAGAACAATTTGTAAATTCATCTGGAATAACAAAAAACCCAGGAAAGCCAAAACTATCCTCAACAATAAAAGGACTTTTGGGGGCGGGGATCACTATCCCTGAACTCAAGCAGTATTACAGAGCAATAGTGATTAAAAACTGCATGGTATTAGTACAGAGACAGACAGATAGACCAGTGGAATAGAATTGAAGCCCCAGACATGAACCCACACACCTATGGTCACTTCAATTTTGGCAAAGGGAACAAAACCATCCAATGGAAAAAGATAGTATTTTCAGTAAATGGTGCTGGTTCAACTGGAGGTCAGCAGGTAGGAGCATGCAGATCGATCCATGCTTATCACCCTGTACAAAGCTTATGTCCAAGTGGATCAAGGACCTCCACATCAAACCATATACACCCAAACCAATAGAAGAAAAAGTGGGGAAGCATCTCCAACACATGGGAACTGGAGAAAATTTCCTGAACAAAACACCAATGGCTTATGCTCTAAGATCAAGAATCGACAAATGGGATCTCAGAAAACTGCAAAGCTTCTGTAAGGCAAAGGACATTGTGGTTAGGACAAAACGACAACCAACAGATTGGGAAAAGATCTTTACCAATCCTACAACTGATAGAGAGTTTATATCCAAAATATACCAAGAACTCAAGAAGTTAGACCGCAGGGAGACAAATAACCCTATTAAAAAATGGGGCTCAGAGCTAAACAAAGAATTCACAGCTGAGGAATGCCGAATGGCTGAGAACACCTAAAGAAATGTTCAACATCTTTAGTCATAAGGGAAATGCAAATCAAAACAACCCTGAGGTTTCACCTTTCACCACTGAGAATGGTTAAGATCAAAAACTCAGGTGACATCAAATCCTGTTGAGAATGTGGAGAAAGAGGAACACTCCTCCATTGTTGGTGGGATTGCAGACTGGTACAACCATTCTGGAAATCAGTCTGGAGGTTCTTCAGAAAATTGGACATTAAACTACCTGAGGACTCAGCTATACCTCTCTTGGGCATATACCCAAAAGATGCTCCAACATATAACAAAGACACGTGCTCCACTATGTTCATCGCAGCCTTATTTATAATAGCAGAAACTGGAAAGAACCCAGATGCCCTTCAACAGAGGAATGGATACAGAAAATGTGGTACATCTACACAGTGGATTATTACTCAGCTATCAAAAACAATGACTTTATGAAATTCATAGACAAATGGATGAAACTGGAAAATATCATCCTGAGTGAGGTAACCCAATCACAGAAAAACACACATGGTATGCACTCATTGATAAGTGGCTATTAGCCCAAATGCTTGAATTACCCTAGATGCACAGAACACATGAAATTCAAGAAGGATGACCAAAATGTGAACACTTCATTCCTTCTTTAAAAGGGGAACAAGAATACCCTTGTGAGGGAATAGGGAGGCAAAGTTTAGAACAGAGGCAGATTTAGATGTGCGATCCCAACCTAATAAAGATAACAAAAAGCTTCTCCCAAGAACTAGCTGACCATAAAGTTAAATTAAAATCTTAAGAGAACAACCTTGAGAAGCAGGAAGCTTCCCCAGGAACTAGTAGACCATAAAGTTAAACAATCTTGAGAAACAGGAAGCTCCTCCTTGTGATTTTTCACTGGTATTCTCGACACTTTTCAATGACGCCATCCCTGCTCCCTCGGGTTGTGGTTTCTCCCTTTAAATATCGTTTCTCCCTGCCTCTTGGGCTCAAACTCCACTGCCCCTGCATGGGATATGAGTCTCGACCCCAGTGCACTGGTTCCTATCGATAAACCTCACGTGATTACAGCAAAAAAAAAAAAAAAAAAGAAGGAACACCCATTCAGCCATTCAGAGCCTGCCCCACATGTGGCCCATACATTTTCAGGCACCCAATTAGATAAGATGGATGAAATAAAGAAGTGCAGGCCGACAGGAACCGGATGTAGATCTCTCCTGAGAGACACAGCCAGAATACAGCAAATACAGAGGCGAATGCCAGCAGCAAACCACTGAACTGAGAACGGGACACCCATTGAAGGAATTAGAGAAAGGACTGGAAGAGCTTGAAAGGGCTCAAGACCCCATATGAACAACAATGCCAACCAACCAGAGCTTCCAGGGTCTAAGCCACTACCCAAAGACTATACATGGACTGACCCTGGGCTCCAACCTCATAGGTAGCAATGAATATCCTAGTATGAGCACCAGTGGAAGGGGAAGCCCTGTGTCCTGCCAAGACTGAACCCCCAGTGAATGTGATTGTTGGGGGGAGGGCGGTAATGGGGGGAGGATGGGGAGGGGAACACCCATGTATCCGGGGAGGGGGAGGGGTTAGGAGGATGTTGGCCAGGAAACCGGGAAAGGAAATAACAATTGAAATGTAAATAAGAAATACCCAAGTTAATAAATATGCAGGAAAAAAAAAACTTGCTTTCTCTCTCTTTTTTTTTTTTTTTTTGGAGAATTGCTTTTATTTATTTATTTTTTTTATTAACTTGAGTATTTCTTATATACATTTCGAGTGTTATTCCCTTTCCCAGTTTCCGGGCAAACATACCCCTCCCCCCTCCCCTTTCTTATCGTTGTTCCCCTCTCCACCCTCCCCCCATTGTCCCCCTCCCCCCAACAGTCTAGTTCACTGGGGGTTCAGTCTTAGCAGGACCCAGGGCTTCCCCTTCCACTCGTGCTCTTACTAGGATATTCATTGCTACCTATGAGGTCAGAGCCCAGGGTCAGTCCATGTATAGTCTTTAGGTAGTGGCTTAGTCCCTGGAAGCTCTGGTTGCTTGGCATTGTTGTACATATGGGGTCTCGAGCCCCTTCAAGCTCTTCCAGTTCTTTCTCTGATTCCTTCAACGGGGGTCCTATTCTCAGTTCAGTGGTTTGCTGCTGGTATTCGCCTCTGTATTTGCTGTATTCTGGCTGTGTCTCTCAGGAGCGATCTACATCCGGCTCCTGTCGGTCTGCACTTCTTTGCTTCATCCATCTTGTCTAATTGGATGGCTGTATATGCATGGGCCACATGTGGGGCAGACTCTGAATGGGTGTTCCTTCAGTCTCTGTTTTAATCTTTGCCTCTCTCTTCCCTGCCAAGGGTATTCTTGTTCCCCTTTTAAAGAAGGAGTGAAGCATTCACATTTTGATCATCTCTCTTGAGTTTCATTTGTTCTAGGCATTTAGGGTAATTCAAGCATTTGGGCTAATAGCCACTTATCAGTGAGTGCATACCATGTATGTCTTTCTGTGTTTGGGTTAGCTCACTCAGGATGATATTTTCCAGTTCCAGCCATTTGCCTACGAATTTCATAAAGTCGTTGTTTTTGATAGCTGAGTAATATTCCATTGTGTAGATGTACCACATTTTCTGTATCCATTCCTCTGTTGAAGGGCATCTGGGTTCTTTCCAGCTTCTGGCTATTATAAATAAGGCTGCAATGAACATAGTGGAGCACGTGTCTTTTTTATATGTTGGGGCATCTTTTGGGTATATGCCCAAGAGAGGTATAGCTGGATCCTCAGGCAGTTCAATGTCCAATTTTCTGAGGATCCTCCAGACTGATTTCCAGAATGGTTGTACCAGTTTGCAATCCCACCAACAATGGAGGAGTGTTCCTCTTTCTCCACATCCTCGCCAGCATCTGTTGTCCCCTGAGTTTTTGATCTTAGCCATTCTCACTGGTGTGAGGTGAAATCTCAGGGTTGTTTTGATTTGCATTTCCCTTATGACTAAAGATGTTGAACATTTCTTTAGGTGTTTCTCCGCCATTCGGCATTCCTAAGCTGTGAATTCTTTGTTTAGCTCTGAGCCCCATTTTTTAATAGGGTTATTTGTTTCCCTGTGGTCTAACTTCTTGAGTTCTTTGTATATTTTGGATATAAGGCCTCTATCTGTTTAGGATTGGTAAAGATCTTTTCCCAATCTGATGGTTGCCGTTTTGTCCTAACCACAGTGTCCTTTGCCTTACAGAAGCTTTGCAGTTTTATGAGATCCCATTTGTCAATTCTTGATCTTAGAGTGTAAGCCATTGGTGTTTTGTTCAGGAAATTTTTCCAGTGCCCATGTGTTCCAGATGCTTCCCTAGTTTTTCTTCTATTAGTTTGAGTGTGTCTGATTTGATGTGGAGGTCCTTGATCCACTTGGACTTAAGCTTTGTACAGGGTGATAAGCATGGATCGATCTGCATTCTTCTACATGTTGACCTCCAGTTGAACCAGCACCATTTGCTGAAAATGCTATCTTTTTTCCATTGGATGGTTTTGGCTCCTTTGTCAAAAATCAAGTGACCATAGGTGTGTGGGTTCATTTCTGGGTCTTCAATTCTATTCCATTGGTCTATCTGTCTGTCTCTGTACCAATACCATGCAGTTTTTATCACTATTGCTCTGTAATACTGCTTGAGTTCAGGGATAGTGATTCCCCCTGAAGTCCTTTTATTGTTGAGGATAGCTTTAGCTATCCTGGGTTTTTTGTTATTCCAGATGAATTTGCAAATTGTTCTGTCTAACTCTTTGAAGAATTGGATTGGTATTTTGATGGGGATTGCATTGAATCTGTAGATTGCTTTTGGTAAAATGGCCATTTTTACTATATTAATCCTGCCAATCCATGAGCATGGGAGATCTTTCCATCTTCTGAGGTCTTCTTCAATTTCCTTCTTCAGTGTCTTGAAGTTCTTATTGTACAGATCTTTTACTTGCTTTGTTAAAGTCACTCCGAGGTACTTTATATTATTTGGGTCTATTATGAAGGGTGTCGTTTCCCTAATTTCTTTCTCGGCTTGTTTCTCTTTTGTATAGAGGAAGGCAACTGATTTATTTGAGTTAATTTTATACCCAGCCACTTTGCTGAAGTTGTTTATCAGCTTTAGTAGTTCTCTGGTGGAACTTTTGGGATCACTTAAATATACTATCATATCATCTGCAAATAGTGATATTTTGACTTCTTCTTTTCCGATCTGTATCCCCTTGACATCCTTCTGTTTTCTGATTGCTCTGGCTAGAACTTCAAGAACTATATTGAATAAGTAGGGAGAGAGTGGGCAGCCTTGTCTAGTCCCTGATTTTAGTGGGATTGCTTCAAGTTTCTCTCCATTTAGTTTAATGTTAGCAACTGGTTTGCTGTATATGGCTTTTACCATGTTCAGGTATGGGCCTTGAATTCCTATTCTTTCCAGGACTTTTATCATGAAGGGGTGTTGAATTTTGTCAAATGCTTTCTCAGCATCTAATGAAATGATCATGTGGTTTTGTTCTTTCAGTTTGTTTATATAATGGATCACGTTGATGGTTTTCCGTATATTAAACCATCCCTGCATGCCTGGGATGAAGCCTACTTGATCATGGTGGATGATTGTTTTGATGTGCTCTTGGATTCGGTTTGCCAGAATTTTGTTGAGTATTTTTGCGTCGATATTCATAAGGGAAATTGGTCTGAAGTTCTCTTTCTTTGTTGTGTCTTTGTGTGGTTTAGGTATAAGAGTAATTGTGGCTTCTTAGAAGGTATTCGGTAGTGATCCATCTGTTTCAATTTTGTGGAATAGTTTGGATAATATTGGTATGAGGTCTTCTATGAAGGTTTGATAGAATTCTGCACTAAACCCGTCTGGACCTGGGCTCTTTTTGGTTGGGAGACCTTTAATGACTGCTTCTATTTCCTTAGGAGTTATGGGGTTGTTTAACTGGTTTATCTGTTCCTGATTTAAATTCGGTACCTGGTATCTGTCTAGGAAATTGTCCATTTACTGAAGATTTTCAAGTTTTGTTGAATATAGGTTTTTTGTAGTAAGATCTGATGATTTTTTGAATTTCCTCTGAATCTGTTGTTATGTCTCCCTTTTCATTTCTGATTTTGTTAATTTGGACGCACTCTCTGTGTCCTCTCGTCTGGCTAAGGGTTTATCTATCTTGTTGATTTTCTCAAAGAACCAACTTTTGGTTCTGTTAATTCTTTCTATGGTCCTTTTTGTTACTACTTGGTTGATTTCAGCTCTGAGTTTGATTATTTCCTGCCTTCTACTCCTACTGGGTGTATGTGCTTCTTTTTGTTCTAGATCTTTTAGGTGTGCTGTCAAGCTGCTGACATATGCTCTTTCCTGTTTCTTTCTGCAGGCACTCAGCGCTATGAGTTTTCCTCTTAGCACAGCTTTCATTGTGTCCCATAAGTTTGGGTATGTTGTACCTTCATTTTTTTTAAATTCTAAAAAGTTTTTAATTTCTTTATTTCTTCCTTGATCAGGTTATCATTGAGTAGAGCATTGTTCAATTTCCAAGTATATGTGGACATTCTTCCTTGATTGTTATTGAAGACCAGTTTTAGGCCGTGGTGGTCCGATAGCAGGCATGGGATTATTTCTTTCTTTCTGTACCTGTTGAGGCCCGTTTTTTGACCAATTATATGGTCAATTTTGGAGAAAGTACCATGAGGAGCTGAGAAGAAGTTATATCCTTTTGCTTTAGGATAGAATGTTCTATAAATATCCGTTAGGTCCATTTGGCTCATGACTTCTCTTAGTCTGTCTACATCTCTGTTTAATTTCTGTTTCCATGATCTGTCTATTGATGAGAGTGGGGTGTTGAAATCTCCCACTATCATTGTGTGAGGTCCAATGTGTGTTTTGAGCTTTAGTAAGGTTTCTTTTACATATGTAGTTGCCCTTGTATTTGGGGCATAGATATTTAGGATTGAGAGTTCATCTTGGTGGATTTTTCCTTTGATGAATATGAAGTGTCCTTCCTTATCTTTTTTGATGATATTTAGTTGAAAATTGATTTTATTTGATATTAGAATGGCTACTCCAGCTTGCTTCTTCTGACCATTTGCTTGGAAAGTTGTTTTCCAGCCTTTCACTCTGAGGTAGTGTCTGTCTTTGTCTCTGAGGTGTGTTTCCTGTAGGCAGCAGAATGCAGGGTCCTCGTTGCGTATCCAGTTTGTTAATCTATTTCTTTTTATTGGGGAGTTGAGGCCATTGATGTTGAGAGATATTAAGGAATAGTGGTTATTGCTTCCCGTTATATTCATATTTGGATGTGAGGTTATGTTTGTGTGCTTTCATTCTCTTTGTTTTGTTGCCAAGAGGATTAGTTTCTTGCTTCTTCTAGGGTATAGCTTGCCTCCTTATGTTGGGCTTTACCATTTATTATCCTTTGTAGTGCTGGATTTGTAGAAAGATATTGTGTAAAATTGGTTTTGTCATGGAATATCTTGGTTTCTCCATCTATGTTAATTGAGAGTTTTGCTGGATACAGTAACCTGGGCTGGCATTTGTGTTCTCTTAGGGTCTGTATGACATCAGTCCAGGATCTTCTGGCCTTCATAGTTTCTGGCGAGAAGTCTGGTGTGATTTTGATAGGTCTGCCTTTATATGTTACTTGACCTTTTTCCCTTACTGCTTTTAATATTCTTTCTTTATTTTGTGCATTTTGTGTTTTGACTATTATGTGACGGGAGGTGTTTCTTTTCTGGTCCAATCTATTTGGAGTTCTGTAGGCTTCTTGTATGCCTATGGGTATCTCTTTTTTTAGGTTAGGGAAGTTTTCTTCTATGATTTTGTTGAAGATATTTACTGGTCCTTTGAGCTGGGAGTCTTCACTCTCTTCTATACCTATTATCCTTAGGTTTGATCTTCTCATTGAGTCCTGGATTTCCTGTATGTTTTGGACCAGTAGCTTTTTCTGCTTTACATTATCTTTGACAGTTGAGTCAATGATTTCTATGGAATCTTCTGCTCCTGAAATTCTCTCTTACATCTCTTGAATTCTGTTGGTGAGGCTTGTATCTACAGCTCCTTGTCTCTTCTTTTGGTTTTCTATATCCAGGGTTGTTTCCATGTGTTCTTTCTTGATTGCTTCTATTTCCATTTTTAATTCCTTCAACTGTTTGATTGTGTTTTCCTGGAATTCTTTCAGGGATTTTTGCGATTCCTCTCTGTAGGCTTCTACTTGTTTATTATTGTTTTCCTGTGTTTCCCTAAGTGTGTTCATGTCTTTCTTGAAGTCCTCCAGCATCATGATCAAATATGATTTTGAAACTAGATCTTGCTTTTCTGGTGTGTTTGGATATTCCATGTTTGTTTTGGTGGGAGAATTGGGCTCCGATGATGGCATGTAGTCTTGGTTTCTGTTGCTTGGGTTCCTGCGCTTGCCTCTCGCCATCAGATTATCTCTAGTGTTACTTTGTTCTGCTATTTCTGACAGTGGCTAGACTGTCCTATAAGCCTGTGTGTCAGGAGTGCTGTAGACCTGTTTTCCTCTCTTTCAGTCAGTTATGGGGACAGAGTGTTCTGCTTTTGGGCGTGTAGTTTTTCCTCTCTACAGGTCTTCAGCTGTTCCTGTGGGCCTGTGTCTTGAGTTCACCAGGCAGCTTTCTTGCAGCAGAAAAGTTGGTCTTACCTGTGGTCCCAAGGCTCAAGTTTGCTCGCGGGGTGCTGCCCAAGGGCTCTCTGCGGTGGTAGCAACCAGGAAGACCTGTGCCGCCCCTTCCTGGAGCTTCAGTGCACCAGGGTTCCAGATGGCCTTTGGTGTTTTCCTCTGGCGTCCGAGATTTATGTACAGAGAGCAGTCTCTTCTGGTTTCCCAGGCTTGTCTGCCTCTCTGAAGATTCAGCTCTCCCTCCCACGGGATTTGGGTGCAGAGAACTGTTTATCCGGTCTGTTTCCCTCAGGTTCCGGTGGTGTCTCAGGCAGGGGTCCTGCCGCTCCTGGGCCCTCCCCCACGGGAGCCCAGAGGCCTTATACAGTTTCCTCTTGGGCCAGGGATGTGGGCAGGGGTGGGCAGTGTTGGTGGTCTCTTCAGCTCTGCAGCCTCAGGAGTGCCCACCTGACCAGGTGGTTGGGTCTCTTTCCCACAGGGTCTGGGAGCAGAGAGCTGCTGTGGGCCCGGGATCCGCGGGCGTGGGTCCTACAGCAAACACAGGACGTGCCCGGTCCTAGATGAACTCTGCCTCTGTGTGTCCCGATCTCACCAGGCAGCTCTCTTGCAGCAGACAAGTTGGTCTTACCTGTGGTCCCGAGGCTCAAGTTTGCTCGCGGGGTGCTGCCCAAGGGCTCTCTGTGGCGGCAGCAACCAGGAAGCTTGCTTTCTCTTTTTAATACTACAATTAATACTTGAAGTGAAAGGCATTGACTATGAAAACATGTATTCTATCATCCCTTTCATAGAGTTTGTTTTTGACCTCTTTTGGTTCATTTTCTGTAACATATTAGCTTCTTATTAGTAAAAATTCATAAGTAGGAACAGCAAAGTGGATTATTGGGTAAGAGTACTTTCAATACAAGTCTGTTGATATTAATCCAATTCCAGAGGAAGGGCACAAGGAAAGTATTGACTCTCTAAAGTAATCCTCCAACCTCCACATATGTGATGTGGTAAGCGCGCATCCACATTCATACACATACACATTATAGAGACGTATGAAGAAATAATGATCAAAATAAGAATTAAAAAACTAGCAGCAACAAATCGCAAAATTTACAGCATTTTCTCAACATTCGGAGTTACAAACACTGGCGAATTTGTTGGCTTAGAAATGACAGAACTTTGTTCTTCTGATTGGTATACTACTAACATGGGAAACAAAGGCATATACCTTGTCTTGGTTATAGACTGCTTACTCCTGATTATATCCTGTTGATAGAGAACAAGAGGAACAAGAAAATTTTCTCATGTTCCCTTTAAAGGTGCTAATCCAGTTCATAAGACTTAAATTTTATGGCCCAAATCATCTTCTAGATTTCCCAATATTACCTAGTACCATGGCACACTGTAGGGGGATGCTAAGGTTTCAACATAGGAAATGGTCCGGTAGTAACATCCATTTTAAAACTTAGTTTTAATTTTTTGAAATTATAATATGATTACATCATCTCCCCCTTTCCTTTCTTCTCTCCAAACTCTTACTACCTTTTCTGCTTTCTTTCAAATTTGTGGCTTTCTTTCTTTCATTTAAAAACATTTAATTTCACTATATATAAACATATGTATGTATATATGGGGAAATATTTTCTTACTGCATGCCTTAGCTGTCTGCTGTTCTTTGTATAAAGTTGTTTATAGTTCATGAGTGCTAAGTGTATCCACATTGTCTAGCAAAAGATTTCCAGAGCATTTTCTTTTAGCTAAACCAAATGTCTACATGAGAGATTAATCCTCTATTCCCCACAGCTGGCCCCTGAGGACTATAGTCTGCATTTTGTAGGAATTAACCCACTCAAAATGCCATATAAAAGTAGAATCACATGTCTCTCTTTGTGAGTGATGAGTACATTATGCTACGTAGAATCCCTGTCACAGAATGTCAGATGATATTTTTACTTCTAAAGGCTGAATTATATTCCATAATGTCATGTATCACATTTTGCTTACCTATTCTTTTATCTAGGGATCCTAGCTTTCCCCTCTTGCATATCACAGATAATGTTGCTATAGGCATGAGTATGTGATTATCTCCTCAGCACTCTGCTCTTCCTTTATTCAGACATGCCTAGGTCTGTGACTGTGGTGCTACATGGCAGTTTTATTTTACACCTTCTGAGAAAACACCATACTGTTTCCCGTAGTGTTTACACTAGTTAGAATTCTTACCAGTAATGTATGTGCATCTCAATTTCTGTGTATTCTAGCCACCACCTGCTATTTTATGTTGGTATATATACTCATAAATTGGTATTTAAAGCATGATCCCTCTTTCTGCAGGGGTTTTCAAAAAACGTAACATACATAGTATTCTATATGAAACATCTCAGTATCCAAGAGTTAATACCTCAGTGAAAAGACAGTGTTATAAATGTCTACATAATGCTTAATGCTCTGCTACTATCTTACAGACTAGGAAATCATAATTGTTTGTTCTAGTTTGCTTTATGTTTCTGTTATAAATACCATGCCCATAAGCAACCTATGGAGGAAAAGATTCATTTCATCTTATAGGTACAGGCCACAGTGAAGTCATCATCTAGGGAAATCAGGGCAAGAACTCAGGCAGTAATCATTAAAAAAAAAACAAAAAAGAAAACAAAAACAAAAAAAAAGCAAACAAAAAACCAACCAACTAACCGACTCACTCAGACAGCTTTCTTATACAGCTCAGGAATATCTGCCTAGGGGATGATACTGCCCACATTGGATTGGGTCTTCTTACATTAATTAGTAATAAAGATAATGGTCCATGGATATCTAATATCACCAGTAGGATATCAAAACCAGGGAAACTTATAAAAGACAAAATTTACTTGGGGCCTTCACTTTCAGAGTGTTAACATCCATGATCATCATCATGGGGAGCATGGCAGGAGGCAGGCAGGCAAGGTGCTAGGGTAATAGCTGAGAGTCTGCATCTCCATTCCCAGGTATGAGGCAGAGAAACACTGGGAATGGCGTGAGTATTTTGAAACCTTATTGTAACCCTTAGTTACATAGCTCGTCCAACAAGGCTTCAAACTGTTTCAGTAGGAGGCTACAGGGGCCAGTATCTTTTTTAAAAATTAATTTTTTCACACAATATATTCTGGTTATGATTCCTTCTTCCCAACTTCTCTCAGATCTGTCCCACCTCCCCACCCACCAAAATCCACATCCTTTTTTGCTTTATCTCATTAGAAAACAAATAGTATCTGAAAATAAAAGAAAACAATCAAATAGAAAATCAAAGAGCCAAAAAAGGGGAAAACCCACAAGAAACACATATAGACACAGAGAAGCAAACACATTGGCAAGCATAAATTCTATAAAAACACAAACTCTGAAACCATAATACATAAAGAAATGGTAAGAAAATAAAGAGTTGAAAATAGCTTCTGGACTCATATATTTATTGATCTTGCTGTGTTTAGAAAACCTTGTTTGTTTGGTGTTATCCACCACTATGTATCTTACAATCTTTCTATGTCTTCTTCAACAGGGCTCCCTGAGCCATGAGTCAAGGGGATTAATGGAGACAGCTCATTTAGGAAGGACTGTTCCAAGGTCTTTCACGCTCTACACATTGTCTTGCTGTGAACCTCTGTATTTGTTTCCATCTACTGTGGGAGAAAGAAGCTGATGATAGCTAAGGAAGACACTGATCTATGAGTATAGGTAGTCATAGTCATAATATAGTCATATAGTATGTTAAATACGATATATATATATATGTGTGTGTGTGTGTGTGTGTGTGTGTATGTCATATAATATAGTCAGAATGTTACCAGGGGTAACTTAGTTACTACGTTTTTCCCTAGAATAGTAGTATTTGTTCTTCCTTTAGGTTCCTGACCACTCTGGTCTCAGATTCTTGGCTACCTGCAAAGTGTCAGGGATAAGTTCTATCTCATAAAGTGGGTGGGCCTTAACTTCAGGCATTGGTTGGGTTGTGCCTCTATTGCACTAAAACCCAGCATGGAGAACCCAAATCCTGTAGCCCTGTGTCTGAATTTAAAGGCTTAAATGGCTCAGTACTTCCAACTTTGCTGGCAGCAACACACTTTCTCGCTTGGGGTGGTTCCACTCCTAGTGTGCAACTCTCCTGGGTGGATGTGTCTAGGCTCTGGCATCTCCAGCGTTTTGAGGTCTCCAGCCCATCTCAGGCTTCACTTTCACAGCTTCACACAAAGGTCTCTCAAGGCTGTCATACTGAGACTACCGTGGCACACTCCAGACTTCTTTGGCTTTCCTTTTCTGAGGAGGAAGAGCCTACAACCCTTTTACTTACGTATTCTTCCTCACTCTAAAGCCAGATCACTTAGACCACATTACCAAGATCTGGGTACCTACCACCTTTCGATTGAACCTGGTCCTGCTGATTCTCGTTTTTTATAAGCTTTCTCTTGTCGTTGCTTTTTAGAAGTAGAAAGTTCCTCAAGCCTTTCTTTTTTACAAGTTTGAATCTTAGTTAGGTGGGGTCATACCCATTTTGGCTCAGGCATGGTGCTGGAGCAATAATAGAGAACTTAAATCTTTACTCTTAATCCACAAGTATACAGCAGAGAGAGAGAGAGAGAGAGAGAGAGAGAGAGAGAGAGAGAGAGAGACAGAGAGAGACAGAGAGAGACAGAGAGAGACAGAGCAAGAGGTAGAGAGACTGAGAAAGAGGGAGTGAGAGAGAAACAGAGAGAGACAGAGAGACAGAGAGAGACACAGATAGAGATGGAGAGAGAGAGAGAGAGAGAGAGAGAGAGAGAGAGAGAGAGAGAGAGAGAGAGAGAGAGGAGGAGGCAGGGGCAAGAAGGAGAGAGAATACTTTAGAAATTCTTTCCCAAACCAATGACAGTTGGTGAGTTGGGAAGGATAAACCTGACACATTTTCCTCTCAGAGGCAACTCTTTAAAGTGAAATAAATAGTCAAGGCTGCTCATTCTGACCTGTTTCCTTTATGTTTCTAGGACTTCTTTGTTCAATGTGAAAGAAAAGAAAAGAAAACTTTAACACTTGTGATTAATGACTCTACTGTGTGAAGTTACACAGCATAATTTATGGGGAGGCTTATCATGCAAGCACCTCAAGGCTGTTTTAATGAAGTAAAAACCATGTAAACACTGAACTTACTCCAAACCGAAGCTGCAGTGTTCAGTTCTGTGCTAGTCAGAGCAATGGTACAAGTGTCCTCATCACACAAATAGAAATTTTTATTCAATTCAAAATTTCTATCCCAAATATATTCCTTGTTCATTACTTTCACTTTTAATTTTTGTCTTGGACTTTCCTCATTGTTCTACCATTAAACTTACACGTTCTTACCTTTCAAAGTTTCCAACATCTTGTAATGGAACAAATACCTTGGAGCCATAAGTACAGAACTTTGATGGTAAGTGACTTTCACTTGTTTTCCACTGTTGTTAAAGTATTTGCAAGCATACAAGGAAAAATTAAATACTATACATTTTATATTATTTTATTTATGTCTATATGATTACAGGTTTTATATTATTTCAGGTATTCAAATATAATCATACCTTGTTTTGACATTTTGAGTTTGTATATATTTTAAAATCTCACACTAATTTTATCTTTGCACCCTCAAAATTATTTTGTGAAGAACGAAGGAGAAATATTTTTGTAGATCCATTTACAGATTAGGAGAAAAATTCAATGACCTATCAAATGTTATTCAGTCATAGTAGCAAGAGCAGAGCAAGGCTGGGTCCCACCCCTCACTTAGTATGTGTCTAGAGCACTCATGTGTGGCTGCAGGCCCTGTGAAGATGTTACTGACTCAGGGTAAAAGTTTCTTTTATGTTGAGAAAAATGCTATCCCTTTATGCATATGATGCATATGTATATGTATGTGTATGCATGTTTGATACTGACTTACCATTTCTTTGTTTTGTAACAAAGTTAGTTACAAAACAAGTTACAAATCTCAGAAAAGTCTGAACTCCTGGTAACTGATGTTTATCAGAAAGAAACACAGAGTGAAAATGATTAATGAATGATTAATTAGTTAAGGAGCACAGGGACCAAGCAAAGAGCCACAGACAGTCCCCAAGGTCATGAAGAAATACAGGCTGCCAAAGGTGTGGACAGAATATTGAAAAAAAGTAAAAACACCCAAAGAAACAAAGCTGTTTTCGAAGATGGCACCTTCGGCAGGTGTATAAACAGAGGCCAGCAGGCTTCTTGTATATCTGTGCAATTATTAAGCCTGAAACAATACTGTGGTGAATATGGACAGATTAATGTAAAACCATGTGATGTGGGACACACTAAAGAGATGCTCATTAACTTTTTGGAGCCAAACAGCAAAATGACTCAGGTTTCCCAAGCGTTTAACCTATGGGCACACACAGGCCAATGTAGGTGGAAGTTATCACCTGCTCTTTAGTTTGAAAACCCTGGTGACTGGTTTCATAAACACTGCCTCTCTTTATCAAATAGTGTTTGAAAGTACAGCTAGTGAGGCATGTATATTGCTAATTATAGGGTATGGGTTCAGTCAATCTTAACCTAACATTTATTTGTCTGCGTAACATTTAAAGGTTTCTCCAGGTGTTATATGTCTAGTGTTTCGAAGCAAGGTCTCACCTTGTGTGTCACTCAGACTTGTCACTCACTATTTTGCTCAGGTTGAACTTAGACTCACAGCAATCCTCCTGCCTCTTACTCTCAAATGCTGGGATTATAGCTATTAGACACTGTATCTGATTCCAAGCAATATTTTTTAGTGACATGTGACTTAGGTAAAAATCTTACCCAGTGGTTGCAGTACAAATTTGAGTGTCACAAGTGGGATGAGAAACACCCATGGCAGGCTGCCTTAACCAGGTTTCAAGAGTAATTCTGGGGACGACTTTGAGTGCAGCCCAGGACAAAGCTGACGGGTCATAACCGGCTGTAGGGACTCACGATCTCAGCACTCTTTTCCAGTTCAACGCTGCCCCAGATCACCTTTTTCAGTCTCTCTGGAAACAGATATCCCCTGTCTACTACCCTAAAGCATCTCATAACTAATCTGTTTAATTTATTAGTTTTTCTATTAGTTTCTCGCATCTCTTCTTCATAGGTTCCTGATTCCAAGCCATTAATCATTTTCATGATTCTCTGGAATCTCTCCGTTCTCAGTCAGTCATAGAGCCCAAAATAGACCCATTAGTGAGTACTTGACCAGTGCCAAGTCTAATGAGATGACATTTTCATCTGCGCATGTGAGACTGATGATTAATAAAAAAAGTGACACAAAAAAGTGCGGTGGTGTCGGGACTTCAGGGAATGCCTGCTGTGCAGTCTGACTCTTGGCTAAAAATAAGCTTGTAAGCTGACACTATATGAGAAGCGTGTGCTGATACCCAAAACTTTAAGATTCTGGATGACACTAGTTACCTACTGGTTCTGGTTCCTGCTAACACACACACACACACACACACACACACACACACACACACACACACACACACACACTCCTACCACCACCTCCACCATCATCACCACCACACCACCACCACTACCACTAACACCACCACCATCACCATTACTATTACCACCATCACCATCACCATCACCATCACCACCAGCACAATCATCATTGTCTCTGTTTCTTTGTTCTCTTTTTTTGAGGGTAATATGATGTCTTTGTTCTTGAGAAATTCATACATGTATACAATGTAATATACCTATTTGTATAGTATTTATGTAGAGATCATACCTAACACCTTTCTGCCTCTAACTTTCTCCGGATCTCCTTCAATGTGTCTGTCTTCTAACTTTATGTCTTTGTTCTTATATCCCACTAAGTCTAGTTAATGTTGCCCATATAAATGGGTGGGGAGATACTCAGCAACTAACATTTCATCAAATAAGAGTGATTCTCCCTTACCCACAAACTACCAATTGTCACTAGTTTCTCAGTGTTAGTAGGGGACTCAGGATCATTTACCCTATCAATGCTTGAATTTTGGCTAGCTTGATCTTGTACAGGTCTTTTGCAGAAAATCACAACTACTGTGATGTCATGAACATGTCAGCCACATGCAGAAGACAGCAGCTCACATCACTCCTGACCATCCTCTGTCTCTTACACTTCTCTGCTTCCTCTTGTGCAACATTCCCTGGGTCTTGGTGCATGGAAGCTTGATACAGAGTCAAGTCTGAGCACAGAGTCTCTGACTCTCAACACTTCTGCATTTCTTCCCGGGCAGTTGTATACTGCATGAAGAAGCTTTTTTGACCATGGTTGAGAGAAGTTTAGATGTATACGTGTAAATGTAAACATTTAGAAATCTCTTTGAGAGCATTTATCAAAAAATATAGCAGTAGGCCTATGGCCTTCCCAAATATGGGTTTATAACAGTAGCAGGCTTGAAATGGCCTCCTGTAGAGCTAGAGTGTAAAGTTAGAGGTACAATCAGACAGTGGTTAGTTACCACATAAGAGCAGTGCCACCATCACACCACTGGGCATATTTTGCTTGGTGGGTCAGTCTTACAGTGTGCAGGGTCCAGTGCTGGGTAAGGTTGCTGATGTCTGTTCCCCGCTAGCATGAAAGTCAGCAAGCAGGGACTATCCAGGTTAGTTTGATACTGACTGAATGTGGTGTCTTCAGCAGTAGGGTCTTACCATGTGATTATTGTAGGTAATAAGCAGTAGCTTGTGCTGTCTTGTAGACCTCTGGAGCCTTCCCAACTTGTACTGTGATTTTTATTTATCATCTCATGTCTTCTGGGAGGGCCATTGTTTAGCCATGCAGGGTAATTTTGTTTTTCCAACTATTAAAATGGTTTCTTGAAATTAGCTTACTGACTAGTGGGATTCTACAAGGCGTTGTAGTTTCGGCTAACTCACACACTTTGCTTTCCTCTCCCGCATTTCCATTTAATCTTTTAACCCACACCATATCCCCCCCCCTTTTTTTGTTTCACATGTACTGCATTGTTTCCCCACAACTGTTACATTTTTAATTGGGCTGTGAGTGAGTAGGCTTCCATGTGGGTTTTCATATAGCCTTCCTTGAGTGAGCTCTCCCTCAGTCACTTGGTTTTTCCATATTTCACCACCCTTCCGGCTTAAGTCGTTGTACTTATCATTATGTTCTACTAGTGTTCTACTTCCCTACCTTCATTTTACCTAAAATACACTACCTCTCCTACCTTAATGTGACCACACCCCCAAGAACCTCTATCTTATTTCCTGGCTTCTAATTTTGTTCCAAGTTAGACACACACACACACAAAAAAGATTTGCAGCTAAGGCCAAAAAAAAAAAAAAAAAAAAAAAAGACAGAATGTAAGGCATTTGTCTTTCTGGACTTGACTTACCTGACTTGGTGTAAACACCCCCCACCCCCATCAGCCCTCAGGTTAATTCTTCTGTAAAGATCAGTGATGCTTCATTGTATAGATGTACCACATTTTCTCTTCTATTCATCTCATGTTAGACAGCTATGTGAGATTCCCTTCCTTTTCTATTGTGAACAGCCCTGAATGTGATGTGCAAATGCCTCTGTAGTAGGATATAAAGTTTGGTGTCTGTATACTCAGAAGTGGTACAGCTGGGTCACATGGAAATTAGGTTTCCAGTTTATTGAGAAACTTTGTTTCCAAAGCAGCTACACTAGTTATACTCTAACCCAGTGTCTAAGAGGTCCCCTGTCACCTTATCATGTCAGCGTTTGTACATCCCTGACAATGGACATGCTGATTGGGGTGGGATGGAATCTTCAAGTAGCTTTAATTTGCATTTCCCCGATGCCTAAGGATGTTGAATGCTTTTAAAAAGTGTTTCCTGTTCATTTGCATTTCTTCTGTAAAGAATTTTCTGTTCAGTTTCATGGCCCACTTTCAATTTTGAGTTATTTTCTTTTTGATTTTTTTATCACTTTAATTTCCATTGAAAAATATCGTTTTCATGTAATATGCTCTGATTACAGTTTCTCCTTTCCCAACCCTTCCCAGATCTGCCCCATCTTTCCAAACCCTATCCCTATTCACACTCTTTGTTTCCCTTATTAGAAAAGTGGAAACAGACAAACAGCAGGCAGAATATAGTGAAACAGAAAACCGAGTCAACAAAACGGCACATGAAATACATGCAGACACAGACCGACAGACACACATATGCACAATTGTATGTACAGAAAGTTCATAAAACTATAATATATTCAAAAGACATGTAAAGTTAAAAATAAGAGGAAGGCCTAGATAAGGTTTGATTTGCCTTGGCCATTTATGACCATCTGCTGCTGAGCATGGGAACTTCTCTTTAATGTGATTTGTATATTCAATGAGACTCCATTGGAGAAAATGAATATTTCCTTTCTGTGTGGTTATCAATTGGAGACAGCTTCTCGACTAGGGATGGGGACCTATGTCCACTTCCCCACCTTATTTCCAGAAGCCCATCTAGTTTAGACCTGTGCAAGTCCTGTGCATGCTGAAAACTTCTTAGATTTCAAATCACAAGCAAGGAATGGAATACAAACTCAGTCCCCAAACTCTAATGCTGCACAACAGGTGTACCAGCATTGTTGTATCTAAAAGACCTGGATTCCCCGATGTCCTCTATCCCCGCTGACTCTTACTTTATCCGTTCTCTTCCACAAAGTCCCCTGAGTCCCGAGGGGAGGGATTTGATAGAGACATCACATTTAGGACTGAGCTTAGTTTCTTGAGTTCTTTAAATATTTTAGACCCTAATCCTCTGTTGGATGAGTAGCTGGTAATAATGTGTTGCCTGTTTACCTACTTCATGGTTTTCTTTGGTGTGTGAGAAGACTTTAATTTCCTGCATATAAAAGTCTGGATTTCCTTTGTGAGTACAGGGATAACTCCAGACTTTTGAGAGAAACCACTGATGTCCAATGCAGAGGCTAAAACAGACCATGTGCTGTGAGACTTTAGAAAGGAATGTATGGATGAAGCAGAGAACCTCACCTGGTTGTGGCATCAGATTTTGAGGACCGAATTTTGATTTCATTTTTGTTGGTGATTTAAAATCTAACAACTTACTCAGGTGCCTAGCTCAGAATCTTCATCTGCATAGTGAGTCATATGATGATGTATATAGGTCTCAGAGTTCATAACTAATAAATGAATCTTAATTCATTTTATATGTTAAAACCATTTTCACAACAGTTATTGATTGTGAAAGGGTAGTTTATATCATTTTTTTCCTGGTATCATTGGGAGAGATCGAAGACAATTGGTAGTTCTCCAAGAAGAGAGCATATTTTTGGCCAACACCATAGTGGGTTATGACTACCTCTGATCCACATCTGAAGCTTCCATAAACCAAGCTCATATGCGTATTTGTCAGATAAAGGAAGTGACAGTGGTATATAAAAGTGAACAGTGAATTCATTCCTTAAGGTCTGATGAACTGGTTGTTCTCTCAGTAAGAAATAGCATTACTTTTTACCACATCTCCAGTGAAATCATTTAATTTCTACCAGAAGCCAACTGCAAAGTAGAGTATCCATGGCTATTTGAAATCCTAAGGTTGCAACAGTTACCTTTTACTGGAAGAACACAGGTTCAATTCTTTTAAATATGAATATTTGTGAACAAAATGCTTGCCCCTTCTATTCTACAATGATTATCTTTTTTTTAATTAATTGAGTATTTCTTATATACATTTCAAGTGTTATTCCCTTTCCCGTTTCCGGACAAACATCCCCCTCCCCCCTCCCCTTCCTTATGGGTGTTCCCCTCCCAACCCTCCCCCCATTGCCGCCCTCCCCCCATAGTCTAGCTCACTGGGGATTCAGTCTTAGCAGGACCCAGGGCTTCCCCTTCCACTGGTGCTCTTACTAGGATATTCATTGCTACCTATGGGGTCAGAGTGCAGGGTCAGTCCATGTATAGTCTTTAGGTAGTGGCTTAGTCCCTGGAAGCTCTGGTTGCTTGACATTGTTGTACTTTTGGGGTCTCGAGCACCTTCAAGCTCTTCCAGTTCTTTCTCTGATTCCTTCAACGGGGGACCTATTCTCAGTTCAGTGGTTTGCTGCTGGCATTCGCCTATGTATTTGCTGTATTCTGGCTGTGTCTCTCAGGAGAGATCTACATCCAGCTCCTGTCGGTCTGCACTTCTTTGCTTCATCCATCTTGTCTAATTGGGTGGCTGTATATGTATGGGCCACATGTGGGGCAGGCTCTGAATGGGTTTTCCTTCAGTCTCTGTTTTAATCTTTGCCTCTCCCTTCCCTGCCAAGGGTATTCTTTTTCCTCATTTAAAGAAGGAGTGAAGCATTCACATTTTGATCATCCGTCTTGAGTTTCGTTTGTTCTAGGGATCTAGGGTAATTCAAGCATTTGGGCTAATAGCCACTTATCAATGAGTGCATACCATGTATGTCTTTCTGTGATTGGGTTAGCTCACTCAGGATGATATTTTCCAGTTCCAACCATTTGCCTACGAATTTCATAAACTCGTTGTTTTTGATAGCTGAGTAATATTCCATTGTGTAGATGTACCACATTTTCTGTACCCATTCCTCTGTTGAAGGGGATCTGGGTTCTTTCCAGTTTCTGGCTATAATAAATAAGGCTGCGATGAACATAGTGGAGCATGTGTCTCTTTTATATGTTGAGGCATCTTTTGGGTATATGCCCAAGAGAGGTATAGCTGGAACCTCAGGCAGTTCAATGTCCAATTTTCTGAGGAACCTCCAGACTGATTTCCAGAATGGTTTTACCAGTCTGCAATCCCACCAACAATGGAGGAGTGTTCCTCTTTCTCCACATCCTCGCCAGCATCTGCTGTCACCTGAGTTTTTGATCTTAGCCATTCTCACTGGTGTGAGGTGAAATCTCAGGGTTGTTTTGATTTGCATTTCCCTTATGACTAAAGAGGTTGAACATTTCTTTAGGTGTTTCTCAGCCATTCGGCATTCCTCAGCTGTGAATTCTTTGTTTAGCTCTGAACCCCATTTTTTAATAGGGTTATTTGTTTCCCTGCGGTCTAACTTCTTGAGTTCTTTGTATATTTTGGATATAAGGCCTCTATCTGTTGTAGGATTGGTAAAGATCTTTTCCCAATCTGTTGGTTGCCGTTTTGTCCTAACCAGAGTGTCCTTTGCCTTACAGAAGCTTTGCAGTTTTATGAGATCCCATTTGTCGATTCTTGATCTTAGAGCATAAGCCATTGGTGTTTTGTTCAGGAAATTTTTTCCAGTGCCCATGTGTTCCAGATGCTTCCCTAGTTTTTCTTCTATTAGTTTGAGTATGTCTGGTTTGATGTGTAGGTCCTTGATCCACTTGGACTTAAGCTTTGTACAGGGTGATAAGCATGGATCGATCTGCATTCTTCTACATGTTGCCCTCCAGTTGAACCAGCACCATTTGCTGAAAATGCTATCTTTTTTCCATTGGATGGTTTTGGCTCCTTTGTCAAAAATCAAGTGACCATAGGTGTGTGGGTTCATTTCTGGGTCTTCAATTCTATTCCATTGGTCTATCTGTCTGTCTCTGTACCAATACCATGCAGTTTTTATCACTATTGCTCTGTAATACTGCTTGAGTTCAGGGATAGTGATTCCCCCTGAAGTCCTTTTATTGTTGAGGATAGCTTTAGCTATCCTGGGTTTTTTGTTATTCCAGATGAATTTGCAAATTGTTCTGTCTAACTCTTTGAAGAATTGGATTGGTATTTTGATGGGGATTGCATTGAATCTGTAGATTGCTTTTGGTAAAATGGCCATTTTTACTATATTAATCCTGCCAATCCATGAGCATGGGAGATCTTTCCATCTTCTGAGGTCTTCTTCAATTTCTTTCCTCAGTGTCTTGAAGTTCTTATTGTACAGATCTTTTACTTGCTTGGTTAAAGTCACACCGAGGTACTTTATATTATTTGGGTCTATTATGAAGGGTGTCGTTTCCCTAATTTCTTTCTCGGCTTGTTTCTCTTTTGTATAGAGGAAGGCAACTGATTTATTTGAGTTAATTTTATACCCAGCCACTTTGCTGAAGTTGTTTATCAGCTTTAGTAGTTCTCTGGTGGAACTTTTGGGATCACTTAAATATACTATCATGTCGTCTGCAAATAGTGATATTTTGACCTCTTCTTTTCCAATCTGTATCCCCTTGATCTCCTTTTGTTGTCTGATTGCTCTGGCTAGAACTTCAAGAACTATATTGAATAAGTAGGGAGAGAGTCGGCAGCCTTGTCTAGTCCCTGATTTTAGTGGGATTGCTTCAAGTTTCTCTCCATTTAGTTTAATGTTAGCAACTGGTTTACTGTATATGGCTTTTACTATGTTTAGGTATGGGCCTTGAATGCCTATTCTTTCCAGGACTTTTATCATGAAGGGGTGGTGAATTTTGTCAAATGCTTTCTCAGCATCTAATGAAATGATCATGTGGTTCTGTTCTTTCAGTTTGTTTATATAATGGATCACGTTGATGGTTTTCCGTATATTAAACCATCCCTGCATGCCTGGGATGAAGCCTACTTGATCATGGTGGATGATTGTTTTGATGTGCTCTTGAATTCGGTTTGCCAGAATTTTATTGAGTATTTTTGCGTCGATATTCATAAGGGAAATTGGTCTGAAGTTCTCTTTCTTTGTTGTGTCTTTGTGTGGTTTAGGTATAAGAGTAATTGTGGCTTCGTAGAAGGAATTCGGTAGGGCTCCATCTGTTTCAATTTTGTGGAATAGTTTGGATAATATTGGTATGAGGTCTTCTATGAAGGTTTGATAGAATTCTGCACTAAACCCGTCTGGACCTGGGCTCTTTTTGGTTGGGAGACCTTTAATGACTGCTTCTATTTCCTTAGGAGTTATGGGGTTGTTTAACTGGTTTATCTGTTCCTGATTTAACTTCGATACCTGGTATCTGTCTAGGAAATTGTCCATTTCCTGAAGATTTTCAAGTTTTGTTGAATATAGGTTTTTATAGTAAGATCTGATGATTTTTTGAATTTCCTCTGAATCTGTAGTTATGTCTCCCTTTTCATTTCTGATTTTGTTAATTTGGACACACTCTCTGTGTCCTCTCGTTAGTCTGGCTAAGGGTTTATCTATCTTGTTGATTTTCTCAAAGAACCAACTCTTGGTTCTGTTGATTCTTTTTATGGCCCTTTTTGTTTCTACTTGGTTGATTTCAGCTCTGAGTTTGATTATTTCCTGCCTTCTACTCCTCCTGGGTGTATTTGCTTCTCTTTGTTCTAGAGCTTTTAGGTGTGCTGTCAAGCTGCTGACATATGCTCTTTCCTGTTTCTTTCTGCAGGCACTCAGCGCTATGAGTTTTCCTCTTAGCACAGCTTTCATTGTGTCCCATAAGTTTGGGTATGTTGTACCTTCATTTTCATTAAATTCTAAAAAGTTTTTAATTTCTTTCTTTATTTCTTCCTTGACCAGGTTATCATTGAGTAGAGCACTGTTCAATTTCCACGTATATGTGGGCATTCTTCCCTTATTGTTATTGAAGACCAGTTTTAGGCCGTATTGGTCCGATAGCACGCATGGGATTATTTCTATCTTTCTGTACCTGTTGAGGCCCCTTTTTTGACCAATTATATGGTCAATTTTGGAGAAAGTACCATGAGGATCTGAGAAGAAGGTATATCCTTTTGCTTTAGGATAGAATGCTCTATAAATATCCGTTAAGTGCATTTGGCTCATTACTTCTCTTAGTCTGTCTACATCTCTGTTTAATTTCTGTTTCCATGATCTGTCCATTGATGAGAGTGGGGTGTTGAAATCTCCCACTATTATTGTGTGAGGTGCAATGTGTGTTTTGAGCTTTAGTAAGGTTTCTTTTACGTATGTAGTTGCCCTTGTGTTTGGGGCATAGATATTTAGGATTGAGAGTTCATCTTGGTGGATTTTTCCTTTGATGAATATGAAGTGTCCTTCCTTATCTTTTTTGATGTCTTTGAGTTGAAAATTGATTTTATTTGATATTAGAATGGCTACTCCAGCTTGCTTCTTCTGACCATTTGCTGGGAAAGTTGTTTTCCAGCCTTTCATTCTGAGGTAGTGTCTGTCTTTGTCTCTGAGGTGTGTTTCCTGTAGGCAGCTGAATGCAGGGTCCTCGTTGCGTATCCAGTTTGTTAATCTATGTCTTTTTATTGGGGAGTTGAGGCCATTGATGTTGAGAGATATTAAGGAATAGTGATTATTGCTTCCCGTTATATTCATATTTGGAAGTGAGGTTATGTTTGTGTGCTTTCATTCTCTTTGTTTTGTTGCCAAGAGGATTAGTTTCTTGCTTCTTCTAGGGTATAGCTTGCCTCCTTATTTTGGGCTTTACCATTTATTATCCTTTGTAGTGCTGGATTTGTAGAAAGATATTGTGTAAATTTGGTTTTGTCATGGAATATCTTGGTTTCTCCATCAATGTTAATTGAGAGTTTTGCTGGATACAGTAACCTGGGCTGGCATTTGTGTTCTCTTAGGGTCTGTATGACATCAGTCCAGGATCTTCTGGCCTTCATAGTTTCTGGCGAGAAGTCTGGTGTGATTCTGATAGGTCTGTCTTTATATGTTACTTGACCTTTTTCCCTTACTGCTTTTAATATTCTTTCTTTATTTTGTGCGTTTGGTGTTTTGACAATTATGTGACGGGAGGTGTTTCTTTTCTGGTCCAATCTATTTGGAGTTCTGTAGGCTTCTTGTATGTCTATGGGTATCTCTTTTTTTAGGTTAGGGAAGTTTTCTTCTATGATTTTGTTGAAGATATTTACTGGTCCTTTGAGCTGGGAGTCTTCACTCTCTTCTATACCTATTATCCTTAGGTTTGATTTTCTCATTGAGTCCTGGATTTCCTGTATGTTTTGGACCAGTAGCTTTCTCTGCTTTACATTATCTTTGACAGTTGAGTCAATGATTTCTATGGAATCTTCTGCTCCTGAGATTCTCTCTTCCATCTCTTGTATTCTGTTGGTGAAGCTTGTATCTACAGCTCCTTGCCTCTTCTTTTGGTTTTCTATATCCAGGGTTGTTTCCATGTGTTCTTTCTTGATTGCTTCTATTTCCATTTTTAATTCCTTCAACTGTTTGATTGTGTTTTCCTGGAATTCTTTCAGGGATTTTTGTGTCTCCTCTCTATGGGCTTCTACTTGTTTATTTATGTTTTCCTGGAATTCTTTCAGGCATTTTTTCGATTCCTCTCTGTAGGCTTCTTCTTGTTCTCTAAGGGAGTTCTTCACGTCTTTCTTGAAGTCCTCCAGCATCATGATCAAAAATGATTTTGAAACTAGATCTTGCTTTTCTGGTGTGTTTGGATATTCCATGTTTGTTTTGATGGGAGTATTGGGCTCCGATGGTGCCATGTAGTCTTGGTTTCTGTTGCTTGGGTTCCTGCGCTTGCCTCTCGCCATCAGATTATCTCTAGTGTTACTTTGTTCTGCTATTTCTGACAGTGGCTAGACTGTCCTATAAGCCTGTGTGTCAGGAGTGCTGTAGACCTGTTTTCCTCTCTTTCAGTCAGTTATGGGGACAGAGTGTTCTGCTTTCGGGCGTGTAGTTTTCCTCTCTACAGGTCTTCAGCTGTTCCTGTGGGCCTGTGTCTTGAGTTCACCAGGCAGCTTTCTTGCAGCAGAAAATTTGGTCTTACCTGTGGTCCCGAGGCTCAAGTTCGCTCGTGGGTTGCTGCCCACGGGCTCTCTGCAGGGGCAGCAACCAGGAAGACCTGTGCCGCCCCTTTCGGGAGCTTCAGTGCACCAGGGTTCCAGATGGTCTTTGGCTTTTTCCTCTGGCGTCCGAGATGTGTGTGCAGAGAGCAGTCTCTTCTGGTTTCCCAGGCTTGTCTGCCTCTCTGAAGGTTTAGGTCTCCCTCCCACGGGATTTGGGTGCAGAGAACTGTTTATCCGGTCTGTTTCTATCAGGTTCCTGTGGTGTCTCAGGCAGGGGTCCTGCAGCTCCTGGGCCCTCCCCCACGGGAGCCCAGAGGCCTTATATAGTTTCCTCTTGGGCCAGGGATGTGGGCAGGGGTGAGCTGTGTTGGTGGTCTCTTCCGCTCTGCAGCCTCAGGAGTGCCCACCTGACCAGGCGGTTGGGTCTCTCTCTCTCACGGGGTCTGGGAGTAGAGAGCTGCTGCGGGCCGGGATCCGCGTGTGTGGGGCTTCAGGTAAACACAGAACGTGCCCGGTCCTAGAGGAATTCTGTTTCCGTGTATCCCAAGCTCACCAGGCAGCTTTCTTGCAGCAGAAAAGTTGGTCTTACCTGTGGTCCCGAGGCTCAAGTTCGCTCGTGGGGTGCTGCCCACGGGCTCTCTGCAGCGGCAGCAACCAGGAAGAATGATTATCTTTTAAATTAGTGTGATATAGCCCAGATCAGATATTCATGAATTGGCCAAGGGTGCTCTCAGCTAAGGTTATCTGTGTTTATTTTTAGGTATTAACATTTAAAATGGTATTTTCCATTTCACTTAAAAGTCATAGGAAGAACGAAACAGGCTACCCACAAATGAGTGGAGGCTGGATGACTTCTTGTGTATAATCTCTGGAAAATGCAAGCTAATCTATAATGCTAAAAGCTAGGCAGAGGTTACCTGGGGCTAGAGACAGAGAGGGGAGTCCAAATGGCCACGGGAGACCTCTGGGGATGATGGGAATTAACCATGGCTCTGTGACTCTTGTGGTTTCCTACAAGAGTACAGCCCTCAAGCAGGGATCACCAAGTGTACAACCTAAAAGATACAACATTATATATAGAAATTAAACCTCAACAAAGGTGACTTAAATTATAAGTCTCTGGGAAATCTTTAGGATATCATAAAAATAAAACTAGGATAAGGGAGGAGCCAGAAGTCATGTTTCGAGATGACGATCAAGTCTGAATCACCTACAGAATGCACAAAATAATTTTTTTATTGGCATAAATGAAGCTAAAGGTGACACCTTCAAAGGTGCTGTAGAGTCATCTAGGACAATGCATACATCTGTATTGTCATAAACCCGACACTCAGGGAAATAAAGCAGGAAGATGCAGATAGGCTGGAGGTGCCTGTCTCTCTACAAAAATAAAAGGGTCGCTTCACACCGACTTGTCAGCAACATTGCAGATGGCTCGACCTAAAACTTTTAGGGAATCAGATGCTTAAAACTCTCCTCAAAGCTCTTAATGGTTTCATCATAAAGGGCGCTTGCTGAGTATTTTTCTTGTACTTCATAAAAAGCCCCCACATGATATCAGAATTTTAGAGGTCACATTATAATCAATTATGCCACAGCGCACTAGCACATATGAAAGGGTCACAGAAGAGATTTTATGCCCCTTATAAAACCCCAGCACAGGTTTACAGTATACTATTGCACTTGCTACGGTTTACCAGAAGCCAGGCAAAGTCATCAAATTCACTGGATTACAATCAAATTATTTTCCCCACTGAAGGAGTATGATTTGCTTCATGAACTCAAGCTTTGATTGCATTCATATTTCCTTGCCCTTCTTCAACATAGTGGTACAATTTTCCATGTACCTAATAATTATAAATCCAGTGTCATACATGAAATCTCTCCCACCTTCTCAAATGTTTAAAGCAACAATCATGATCAGGTGGCGGGTATCCAGGAAAGATCGTGGACCCTCTGAGACTATTGCAGCCAATGTTTTGTGCTGCCACTCTGTCTGACCCAACTGTGCAACTTGCCACTGTATTTTTCCAATCCAGCTGAAACATGGTTCCAGTTAACCCTTCAGGTCTCTCTTTGGCACTGACAGTGTTGTGCCTGGACATTGCTTTCCAAAGATCAAACTTGTGCCCCATAGTGGATGAACCTGCAATAGACTTTAGCAGTCAGACACACTTCCTGTCAAATGCTGTCAGTTTCTTACTGCTTTACTGATTTATTTGCTTATTTAGAATCTTAGAAGCAGGAGCCTAGAATTTCCCTTGAGTTAATGGTATGAGAACTTATTTTCATTCTCTGGAACCCTGTCCCCTCGCCCTCTCTGTGTGCGAAAAGTGCTCAGGGAAGCTCTAGTTCAGGCTCTAAGCTTTTGTAGGTTCACATCTTAGGTAAGAAGAAGTTAAAGCACCCATTCATTTCTTTAAAACTGGTGTGCGTGTGTGTGTGTGTGTGTGTGTGTGTGTGTGTGTGTGTGTGTGTGTGTTGTATAGTGTATGTACAAACACATTTGCATTGTGGTTTGTATGGAGAGGTCCTAGGTCAACTCTGGAATCGGTTCTCTGCTTTTGTGTGGGTTCTGGAGGTTGGATTCAGGTTGCCAGTTTTGTGCAGAAATTACTTTTGCCCACTGAACCATTTCAAAGACCCTTGATTTTTCTTTACAAAGGGCTGACTAATCCAGAGAAGTGATTGAGTGGTGATTCCAAGACCATCCGACTGTTACTGCTTGGATGCTGTAATGCAGCGGCTCAAGCTTCAGAGATCAGTTCTCACAGCTCTGGAGACTGCGAGTTAGAAATCAAGGGAGCTTGCAGGTTTGGATCCTAGTGAGTGCTATGTGTCCAGTTTGTGGGAGGCTACCCATTGCCTGTGTCCTCAGAAGGTGGAAAGCCATTTCTGATGCCCTTTCTTTATTCTCTAAGGACAGCAGTCCCAACTTGAGAACCACACTTAATGCAAAACCAATCACTACACAAAGGCCTTTTATGATACCATCATATGGGATGCTGGAGATTTGACACATGATCTTTGAGAAGAGTGGACCACAGTCCACTTTACAGCACCATCTTCTCTCCAGAGTGCTTGCATGCGAAAAAAAATCACAGGGCAATAAAATGGTAAAACACATTTTACCAAACTTCAGTCACAAGAAAATATTTATCTACCAGTATGAAATACTGGAGGTGCTTTATTCATCTGCCTCTCTCTCTCTCTCTCTCTCTCTCTC